>NC_079444.1:23427687-23677687 GCF_903798145.1 Danio aesculapii
ATGAATAAAAGTAAAGTTCAAACTTATTATGACTGTGACCTCTGTGCAAAGGAGGCCTAAGTATGCGGTTTTAGTCATTAGATCTTTTAGTGTCCGTCATCAGGCAGACCTAACGAAAATGTCAAAGTGTTAATGCGAAGGTCAAAGGCTAACGCCAGAAACGGGCCACTATTCCCTAGGCATCTTTTACACGCTTTGTTTAATGATAATGACCACACTAGGAAAAAAAGTCTGGTGGATCATAAGATATTCGCCATGTGGCGGCACAGTTTTAATCAAAGCAGACAAGGTCACTAGTTCTAACCTTCTGCTTTCCATAAAACTCACTCAGATATTTTGAGGCTCATTGACGCTCTGTAACAGCCCGCCGGAATATTCGCGGATGGCTTTATGGATGTTTTTTTCTCAAGAGAATAGAAAGAACACATCCTCGTGGTCGATCATCAGTGTGACCTTTCAAAGCTCTTTTAATAAATAAAAAAGGTGGTCAATGGCTCAGCCTTTAGCCTTGTCATATCACCAGAAAACTTTCAATTGAATGCAGATACTGTAAAACTGCAATCTGCAAGCCACACATATTTTAAAGCAGTTCAACTGCAGTCAAGGTTCTCTTTTCTGAACAAATACACGCTACTATTGAAAAATATGTTTAATATCGGAATATATTTCATATCTCAATATCTTAGTCTTCAATATATTGAAAACGAACTCTCTTTTCTGAACAAGTACACGGAACTACAGAAAAAATATTTAATATCGTATTATATTTAATATTTCAATATCTTAATTTTCAAAATATTGAAAAACCATTACAAAATCTAGGAGGAGTAGCACCAACGCAAGACCATTTTTTAGAAGCGTTTGAATGTGTTTAAAATATATTGTACATTGTGGACACTGCTGTGTGAAGCAAGTGAAGCTTGCTGCTGCTGCTGGAGAGTCTTTACAGGACACAGAACTCCATATTCTGCTACATCAACATTGATTTTCTGCTTGCACAGTTTATAACCGTCTTTATTTTGTTCCTTTCTTCATTATTTGTGATACTTGTTTTATGTTAATAAATGTGTCTAGAACTTAAAATGTAATAGAAATAAAGAATTTTTAATTGTTATTTATGTACACAGCCATAATTATGAAATTAATAGTAGTATTAGTAATAGCAGAATGGATAAATTAACATTTAATCAAAATAACCTAATGCATTGGATTAAATTATATAACCAAATGCATTGGGTTGAAATAACTCATACTTGGGAATGTGCTACAGTGCTCAGCATAATGGAGTGCACCCCAATTTGAAAATAAATATTTTTATCTATTTCTCAGTGAATATATTTAGCAATATTTTGGTGCATTCAAACAAAATAGATATATTAAACAGATATATTTATTAAAACAATGTTAGCCACCAAACACATTTAGAAATTGAAAGAAAATACAATTAAATTCATGCAAAATATTGCAAAAAAAATTACAACCTACAAAATTTTAACAAATTTTTTACATTTTTTTGCTTTTCTTGATTTTTCCTCTTTTTTTGTATTTAATATTTTTCTATAACATATACATTTGGGTGTACTAGTTTTTGAACCGTTATCGTTAGTTATTTTGTTAGATAAGCTCCAGATTTGGCTTCAGTACTGACTAATCTAATGTATATGCTTAAATAAAATATTGTATAGCTTCCAGTGGTGTAAAGTAACTATTTACAAATGCTCAAATTACTGTAATTGAGTAGTTTTTCTCAGGAATTGTAATTTACTAAGTAGTTGTAAAAATGAGTACTTTTACTTACCCTTGAGTAAATTTTTAGTGCAGTATCTGTACTTTTACTCCACTACTTTATTTTTTCTTGTCTATGGGGATTAGAAAAATCAGTTCTGCGAGTCCAATCAAATCACACATAGAAGGTAAATCGCATCATAATGAACTACCTCAAGACATGGTGATTTATAAATGCAGCAAACTGTTTGGAAGTATTCAAAGTGTCCAAGATGTACAAAGTCTTTACACGCAATGACCCAGAAACTGTTTAGATGCATGTCACTGATGAGAAGATGACAGATGTTTACTGTATGATGACAGAAATTTCTTTGGAATAAAAGCAGTTTTTAATTTGAAAAAATATGTTTAAGGTCAATATTATTAGTTAAGTAAAATTTATTTTCGATTAGTTACAGAATAAACCAGTATAAGCCAATGACTTGCTTGATTAGCTTATCATGCCAAATTAATCTACAGTAATTAACCTTTCTTCAAGACTTTAAAGGTGCTGTTTGTAAGATTTTGACTCTTCTAAAGCACAAAAATACCATGATAATATATTATAGTTCAGCAGTAACGCTATGGCAATAAATGTCATGTAAAATGGCATTCAAATTCACATTGTTAGTATTTAACACTGAATAAAGCACATGAGGTGTACCTGACGTGATCATTGTTTTTTGTTGTTCAGCTGTAAGAAATATAAGACGCTTCTAATATATTAATTTGAGGCGTTGGTTAGAACAACAACTCATTTTAATACGGAAAATATTCCTTCTATCGCGTGCCACTGATTTTATTTAGAACACGACTTACATCAGCCTTTAAGCTCGATCGTCAGACTCGCCGTTGGTCTGTTGGCAACCTGCGTTTGCGTTTTTGATCCAGGAATGCAATACCTAGTTCAACCACTGGGTGTCAAACTTACATACTGCACCTTTATATTACACTTCAAACTGAGTACTAGTATCATCCAAAATATCTAATCAAATATTATGTACTGTCATCATGGCAAAGACATAAGAAATTTGTTGTAAAACATGTAAAATTTTATGTTTAATAAAATGTTCAACAGCAGTTGGGAATTTTATCATTTATTTATAAAAATTGTATACTTTATATGCTTTAGGTTTTGTCAAGTAACTGATAGAATAAACGGTGTTAAAGTTTGTGATGTTGTTTATTTCCACTTGCAGAAATACAGTCTAAATATACTGTGTAAATAGAAGCTTTAAAGAGATGAAATTCATTTTGCGATCACAGCAGGTTAAAGCTCTCAGCCAGATCGAGCCATGCACTCCAATTACGATGTTAAAGGAACTTTAAAGAAAGTGTAAAGTGGAACCATGCAGACACACTCCGGGTATCCAAACAAACATCCCACAAAGCCACCTACACACCTCAGCGAGGCCTCGCATAGCTGTAATGAAACAGCCTAACTGATGTTGTGTGTTGACCGTGTGTTTTCAGACGCGTTTCCCCAGAGGTCTGAGTGCAGCTCCCTCTGGACAGCAGCATCTCTGAGGTAATTGAACATAATGAGCTTCATTACAGGAAGAGAGTCAAGCCAATGCCACCATAAAAAAAAAAAAAAAAAAAAAACTTGCGGGACATGCTTTTTCGTAATGCCTTCCAGTCCACTTTCCTGAATAAAGTGCATTTCTGATAAAGTGACCACTATAGTAGTGTTGTGAGGTGGATTATGTAATAAAGAACAGAAAAAAAAAACATTTTAGAACATTCTGGTTCAACTAATGTATACAAAACAATCTTTAATTGTATTAAATACAGATACTCAATTCAAATAAACTCAAACAAAATGATTATTTTATTGTACAGTTACTTTCAGTGTAAAACGTTATATTTTTAGCTTTAAAAACTAATCATTAGGTTACAATATGACCAGTGTATTTTGTCCAGTTCACAAACAAATGATTCCTTTGAAGTGGTTCTTTCTTTTTAGTTATTAAATTGTATTTAAAATGTACCATCAAGTGCTTTGAAAATATACAGTTTTTACAATCAGATAGAAAAATTGTTTATTACCCCATATATATCAACCATCCCTCCACCCTGTTATATGCACAAATAGAAAACACAGACTAACAGTAGTTTAGACCAAGCAGGTAAATAAATTACATCACATTTGACTTTCATATTATCCTATGAGTGTTAAGTGTCTAAGATTTCTTTGATGTCATATATATAGGTATTCCATAAAGTCAAAATGCGCATTTTTTTATTTGATGTTTGACATAATCTCAACTGAAAAAATGTGGAGAGGGTGGAACATAGCAGCTCCTCCCCGTCAAAAATAAAATAAAATAAAAAAATACAAAAAAATGCGGCCAATAGCGTTTCGTTTTATCATAATTCTGTCAGTGAGAGTGGTTGAGCTCAAGCACAGCAAATGAAAGTGTCTTGAAATGGGCGGGACAAGTCAGATGCTACTATTTGATTGGTCAAGATATGTGGTGATATGAAAAAAAATCATTGACGGATTTAGATGGAAGTGACAAACTGCAAGCTGCAATGTTTATATTTGTTTTATTCCTTCTAAACGCAAATTTCAGTGCAAACTAGCTAATAGGTATCTATAAAACTAACAGAGCAAAACTAACATCTAAAAATATTATCTTAAATTTCACGGGACCTTTACCATGACAAAAACAGTCCATTTTACCAACACCTGAATCTTATGAGCCTGTTCTTTATTAGTAAATCAAAACCAACAATAATAAACAATAATGATAACTAATAATGGTTCTTATGTACAAGTGTTTCTTTACAGAATCAAGTGCGTACAACATTGCTAGTCTAGAATCACAAACATGACTCTTAAGAACTGGTTCTTTTCAGCAAATCAAGTACAGTCTTTTTGACAAACAAATGATTTTTATAAAGCAGTTCATCTGTAGAAAATCACAAACATACAACATGACCAGTGTAGTGGAATTTATGACTAGGACTATTCCTAATCTAGTAGGACCAACACAGGCTCATTGTGAAAACGTACCCCATATACATTTCTGTAAAGTACAAATTCTGTAGTTAGAGCTATGTCGGTCAGTCAGTCAATCAGTAAGTCGACAGTGGCCTCTGATGGATTTACGTGAGAACAGCAGGCGTTAATGGCAATCGCGAGAGAAATTTGAGATCTGAAAAAGCACAGTGGCGTCTAATGGACTCGGGAAAACAAAGCTCTAAAAAACATACCTCCTGGAACGTATTTCATGATCTCCAGAAATGTATAGACCTTTTTGAGGGATGTAAACAAAACATAGGTCCCAACATATTTCCTGTTTTACATTTTTAATTTCAATATTAAAAAATGTAAAATTGTTAAATAATGTTGTTAAATAATCTTATGATATCTGTTTTAACATTACGTTATGATTGAATTGCCTCTTGTTAAAGTTATGAAATAGTTTGATAACAAGCAGGAAATGTTGATGGGTCAATGACATTACCACATTTAAATGGTCTATATAGGGGTTCGTATCTATATTGCCTAGGACTATTCCTATTCAATTCATGATTATGGACTATTTAAAATGATTCTTGGCATGAATGATTAAAAATATTGCCTCTTATCTTTTACAGCATTGGCAGAAATGAATCAGGATCAAATTAAACTAGCTGATCTCACTGTTATATTTAAATAATACATTTGATCCCATTTTAAAAAAAAACTGTTTTTTGAAATATAGTTTAATAAAGTATATTATACTGAATTTAAATTAATACAATTGACAAATCTTTGTTAATGAACATTACATCTTATTGTAATATTAATCGTAAACAGATAAACTGTAGTACTGTATTCTTTAGAGTTTACTACAGTAACTGTAATGTATTGGACTGTAATATATATATATATACCCCCAGAATTATTGGCCCCCTTGTTTATTTTTTTCCTTAATTAACAGAGAGAAGATTTTTTCAACACATTTCTAAACATAATAGTTTTAAAAACTCATCTCTAATCTCTTATCAGTCATACTGTGAAAATTCCCTTGCTCTGTTAAACACTATTTAGGAAATCTTTAAAAAAGAAAAAAAATTCAAAGGAGGGCTAATAATTCTGACTTCAACTGTATATACTTGTGGGATACTTAGTTTCATTCATTCATTCATTCATTCATTCATTCATTCATTCATTCATTCATTCATTCATTCATTTATTCATTCATTCATTTATTTTCCTTCAACTTTATCCCTTACTTATGGGTAGCCACAGTGAAATGAACTGCCACCTATTCCGGCATTTGTTTCTCTTCCAGCTGCAACCCAGTACTGGGAAACACCTATTCACACATGCACTCTTAAAGATTATTAGAGTGCGCTTTACAAAAAAGTTATTTAAGTTTTTCAGCTTTTTTACATTTTTAAAAACTTGTTAAATGAACAATGATATTATTTGTAATAGTTATTTTAGATAAATTCTGTTATTCTATGGAAAATTGCTTCCCCATTGTTTAAAAGTAGTGTAATTCATTTTTATAAATAAACTAAAATTGTTTGATAAAACTAACAGACTGAAACTAACATCTTAAAAAAATCTTAATTTTCACCTTTAACAGGACAAAACAGTCAATTTCACTAACACCTGAATCTTATGAACCAGTTCTTTATTAATCAATCAAGAAATAACAATAATAAACAAATTATTCTAATGAGCAAGTTTTTCTTTACTGAATCAAATGTATTGAACATTACCAGTCTAGAATCACAAACATGACTCTTAAGAACTGGTTCTTTTCAGCAAATCAAGTACAGACTTTTTGACAAACAGATCTTTCTTATAAAGCAGTTCACCTGATGATGATTATGATGATGATTAGGACTTTTCCTAATCTAGTGGACCAATACAGGGTCATTGTGAAAACGTACCCCTATATACATTTCTGGAGAGCACAAATTATGTAGCCAGAGCTACGTAAGGATATCGGTCGGGCAGTCAGTCAGTCAGTCAGTCAGTCAGTCAGTCAGTCAGTCAGTCAACATCGGCCTGTGGTGGATTTACGTGAGAACAGCAGGCATGAATAGCACTCATGAGAGAAATTTGAGATCTAATAAAACGAACACAGTGGTCTCTGGTGGATTCGCAAAAACAAAAACCTCACCCTCTAAACATCAGTTTTGGGTATTCTTTAGATCTTACTACAGTAAACTGTAGTGTATTGGAATATTATACTGTGTGTGGACTTAGTTTTGTTAATATTACTATTGTTTTTATATTACCACAGCAACTACAGAATTAACACAACAGATTATTTTAAGTACTTTACTATAGTATGGTTCAAAAGCACAATAGTATTTACTTTAAATATCTTTTTTTTATGAAAGTATCAATATATGATATATCAATTCTTGATATATCAACATCTTACTTATTTAATCTTAATCTAGCTTGGATTTCACATTTTACATGCCTTCTTTCTTTTTAAATCTACTTTATTATTATTGTTTTGTTTGTTTGCAGAGACACTGCTCAAACCGCTCAGGAAACAAAGCCACATGCACACACATCGAAGGAATAAAAGACACTCACTCCTACACACAAACACTCTTCAGAATTCTAACCGTAGCGCCTCTGATATTTGGCTCTACATGAGTTGAGGCGTAGATGTTCTCTCTACTGAATCTAATGCATCACAAGTATTCAGTGGAACGAAGGCTTTGCTGGGCACACACATACATATTGAACAGACTCTGAATTGTACACATGCTCAGATGACCATTGTTCACTCCACAAATGTCTGGAAGCTTATGCTGCTTATTCTTGGGCCGTAAGCCCGATCCCGCTGTATGAATCCGACTGCTGAACAGAACTAAGAACTTCAGGAAAATGCCAGGAACTTCTGTCAGCTCTGGAAATGCCAAACAAACATTCTGTACCCATTCTGTGGAGCGGAAAAGGAGATTTATTTATCTTGGACTAATACCGAGATGAAAGAATGCTCTGAGACCACAGTTTTTATTTTTATTTATTTATTTGTTATTTCAAATATTATAAAAAAACCCAGATAAAACAAAGATTATTAGGGTCTGCTTTACAAGAAAAGTTATTTAAGTTTTATTTATTTAAGTTTATTTTACAACTTATCCAGCACATGTTTTACACAGTGGATGCCCTTCCAGCTGCAACCCATCTCTGGGAAACATCCATACACAATCATTCACACTCATACACTATGAATAACTTAGCCAACCCAATTCACCTGTACCGCATGTCTTTGGACTGTGGGGGAAACCGGAGCACCTGGAGGAAACCCACGCCAACGCAGGGAGAACATGGAAACTCCACACAGAAACGCCAACTGACCCAGCCGAGGCTCAAACCAGCGACCTTCTTGCTGTAAGGCGACAGCACTACCTACTGCGCCACTGTGTCACCTGTGTTGATTCAGCCTATTTTAAATAAGTAGTTTGAACAAGCAAAAAAAATCTTTTTGAGTGTACAACTCGTTTTCCTTGCCTTGCCTTGTGTGTTTGAACCTTGCTTTCTTTGTTTATTTTACCTTGTCTGCTGCCTGCCTTTTGACCATTCGCCTGCTGTATGACCACGACTCTGGATTTGCCTGTATACATCTGTTTGTCCCTGTGTCGACCGTTGTAGCCTGACTGTTCTCCTAATAAACCATGATTTGGATCTGCACTTTGTTGTCAGTGTCCCACTTCACATTACTATATATATATATATATATATATATATATATATATATATATATATATATATATATATATATATATATATATATATATATATATATAATTTGAAATGTTTTATAAAAACTTATTTCTAGAACCAGCATAACCAGTGTCAATATATTTAGATATGTATTTTCCACACTACTCACTCACTCACTCACTCACTCACTATCCTTTCAGCTTAGTCTCTGATAGTCTCTGGTCGCTACAGTGGAATGAATATAATGAGTATATTTACCATACTTATTCAATTCAATTCAATTCAATTTTCTGATGTGTAAGACAAAAGCAAACAAAATTGTTTTTACAGTTTTTTGTTGCACACAAGTGTTATTGTATGTTTACATTTGAAACTCTAAAGTCTATTTTGACAACGTTTTTGGTTCCTTGTTGTCTATGAAGGAAGAGAACTCTTGGATTTCACCTAAAATATCTTAATATGTGTTCCAAAAATGAACAAAGATCTTAGAGAACAAAGAACAAAGAGTTTGGAAAGACATAATGTTAAACGCACATTGAATATGTCATTTTGCCTAAATGAGATCGAAACTGACTAGCTTACATAGCTAGATTGGATCCCACTTTATATTAGATGTCTTTAACTACTATCTACTTGCATCTAAAAAGAAATACAATGTACTTCCTGTGTTCATAATGTATTGCAGAACACTTACGATGCGACTATAGGTCAGTTAGGGACAGGTTTGGTGGTATGGATAGTTTTAAGGGTGGATTAAGTTGTAAAAGATGGTAAACAGTCTAATTACAAACGTAATTATAGAAATTGATCATATATGTAATTACATGCTGGAACTTTATCAATCATAAGTATTATGTAAAAAACATGGGTTTACATAATAAGTACAATGCAACACATGATTAATTTCAGTGTAAGCACATATTAATAAAGGCCACCTAACATAAAGTGGGACCCAAGATTGCCCTTTAAACTGCAAGAATTAGAATTGAACGTCACCACCAACTTTTCTCAAATCAACAGGAAGAAGGTCAAGTTGACACATGTTAAACTGCAGCTCAGCAAATCAATACACAAAAACAAGCCTGAATCTGTGATGATGCTTATCTATCAAAATGTAATATATGCGGTCCTTGGCACATCCGGAATGACAGCGACAGCGTGACATGTGTTTTCAGTCGAATGCGGTGCCATATTGGCACAGTGATCGAGGTGAACCATCAAACACACGTCTACCATCTCTCAAGAGAGACATCTGTTTCATTTATTGACGCTGCTGATCTTGTAATATTCATGAAGCTGTGCTGATCTTCAAAAAGCCTCTTAAAAACACATGATCGCACAAAAGGCTTGACCAAAGATCTGCAGAAACGAGAGAAAACACAGATGCCCTTTGATTAAGACACAGATCTTCCCAAGCCGGCAGGGAAACGGTGTCAGATTGCTCTCCGGTGGATTTCACACTTTGATGAAGTTTCCTGTCGAGTCTCTAAAGTGCTAATTTTGTTGCACCAAAGCCATTAATTAATGACGCGTCTCCTCAAATTGCTGGGGAAGGTCATTAGAGCCGAAGTAAAATAAGACAAGCCGAAGAATGTCTCTTATAATTGATAATAAACTCTCATAGCATAACGAACGCGCCAAACAAGCCTGTTTTCTCATCTACAAAACCTCTCATCAAAGACGCCACAGTTCAAACAGACAGGATTACAGAAGAAAAAAAGCCTGCTGGAGTGAAGAAAAGGTCCCTCGCTTCTCCCTAGAGCTAAAAACACACTCCTGCAAACACATAACAGTCACGCTGTCAGTTCATCTGTGCTTGATTTCTGTTTCATTGGGGCTAAAACTTTAAAAAGCGATGTTTATTAGTGCTAAAGCTGTTGGCACTCTTTTTCAGTTTGAGGCTGCTGAAAACTAGGGCCTCCACAAATATTAGCACCCTTGGTAAATACCAGCAACGAAGGCTGGGAAATAGAAGTCTTTATTGTTTTATCTTTTGATCATTTGCTCAAAATATTAACGGTCAAACTGACATTGTTTTTGATGTAAGCAGAAGCTTTTATTTTGAAACTCCTGCACACTATTAGTGCTGAAGTAGGAGACATTTGATTGTAGTTTTGGAGCCTTTTTTTTACCCCAAGACCCGGCTAACTTCTGCAGTTCTCCAGCTGTGATCCTTGGAGTTTTTGGCAACTCGAACCATCAACAAGAAAGACACACTTTCTCTCCCAGGCTGATGGTGGAAATGGGCATTTTCAGTGTTTCTGCTATTTTCTTACAGCCACTTGCCATTTTGTGAAGCTCAACAACCTTTTGCTCCAAATCACAGCTCTGTCTGGCCTGTGTGTGTTACCTAATATTATTCCCCTGCAAAACAGAAAGTCATGGTTAAATACCGTTTCTAGTTACCCAGGTGCACATTCATTCATTTTTTTGGCTTACTCCCTTTATTAATTCAATTCAATTCAATTCACCTTTATTTGTATAGCGCTTTTACAATGTAGATTGTGTCAAAGCAGCTTCACATAGAAGATCATAGTAAATTGAAACAGTGTAGTTCAGTTTTCAGTGTTTAAGTTGAGTTTAGCTTAGTTCAGTGTGGTTTAATAATCACTACTGAGAGTCCAAACACTGAAGAGTAATCCAATGATGCGCAGCTCTACAGATCCCGAACCATGCAAGCCAGTGGCGACATCGGCGAGGAAAAAACTTCATCAATTGGCGAAAGTGAGGAATTAAAAAAACTCGAGAGAAACAGGATTTTTAATCAGGGGTCACCACAGCGGAATGAACCGCCAACTTATCTGGCATACTGTGTGTTTTACGCAGCGGATGCCCTTCCAGCTGCACCCCACTGGGAAATCCCAGGTGCACAAAAATGTTAAATATCAATAAAAATATACTTCAAACATATTTTGCTCATGCATTCATAATTGTGTTGCACACCAAGATATTTGGATCACACTTTACCATAAGGTTCCATTAGTTAATGTAGTCACACTTTATAATAAGGGTTCATTAGTTAATGTATTTACTAACATTAACTAATTATGAACAACACTTGCACAGCATTTATTAATTATAGGTTAACATTTACTATTGCATTGTTTACGTTAAATTCATGCTTGTTAACATTAGTTAATGCACCATGAGTTAACATGAACTAACAATGAACAACCGTATTTTCATTAGCTACCGTTAACTAATGTGAACAAATACTGTAATCAATGTGCTGTTCATGTTAGCAAATGCACTAACAAACATTAATTAATTCAATCTTATTGCAGTGCTACCTTTAATGTTAATGCATTATGCTATATATACATGGCAACAATCATTTGTTTTTGCAGATTCTCACAAATTTCCATTTTATCGTTTCAAGAAATGTCTGCATTCAGATTGAAAAATTGAATTAAAATGGTTTAATACATGTGCCAAACTTTTATGTGGCACTGGAAACATAACAGAGTCACAGGATACACTAAAATCACTGAAAACTGCACTGAGCATGTGCATATATTCCTTCTTCAGATCACGGAGAAGAGACATCAAACCAAGATGATGATGGAAAACACACATATATCTAAAAATATTTGATGTGCGTAACTGGTAATGTGTCGTCTAGTTGATAAAGCATTAGCAGGTCTTGTGGTAATATTGCTAACGGACATAACCTGCAGCACAAACGCAGCTATGTAAACCAGCATTATTGTTGTTAATAATTGTTATTAGGTATGGTGACATCATAGGTTCCAAAAAGTTGCTTTTAGAGTTTTCCAATCTGGAACCCATTATCTAAAAAGTTTGTTTTAGGGCAGCGATTGAGTCACGTGGACAAAATGCCAAACTGATATTGAACATTTGCGAATTGACCGTGTACATGTAAACTAAATGAAGAGTTCAGATGCAAAAGCTTCGAAATGCCACCAGATAGTTTATTTTAAAATGAGTATTTTTCAAATTTTTCCTTTGTGTAGGTTCAAATTTTCCAAATTTATGGTGATGAAAATATTACTTCCATTGAGTCTAGAGTAAAAAAACAGTATAAAAGCATAGGTGGCTAAGAAAAAAGATAATTTTACAAGACATTTTCAGATGGCATTTAGAAGTTTTTGCATCTGAACTCTTCAAATGTTTTTATAAAATATGCAGGAACAATCCTTGTGCAGAATTAAATCATATTTTATGAATATTTTATTCAAATTCAAAGTTATGCCTGTTAACAATGAATGACTTTGTTTTCATTAACATTAACAGAGATGAGTAAATGCTGTAATAAATGTATTATTCATTGTCTGTTCATGATACTAATCACAATAACTAACATTAAGAAATGTAACCTAATTATAAAATGTTACCAATATTTATTTTTTGATAAAACTGTGCTGTAAAATTGTTTGTTCTCCACTAGATTTTTGTTTTGTTTTGTTAAAAAAGCAAAAGATCAAAAGGCTAAGCAGTACATACATTTTTCCACAGTCTTTTTTGTTCTTATTTACCAAGAGTTTCAATATTAGCGGAGGGCACTCTACTGTATTCCAATTTTATGCATGCAGCTGAAATGTGAAGGAGTTTGGTCCGGGTGTGATAATGACAGAGGAAGTTATCAGAGTCTATATGGAGTCTGACAAGCCGTTATCATAAAGCTACACCCATTCTTTCCCCTCATTAACAAATGATGTTCGTTAGAAAAATAGTGCCATCCATTCAGCAGTGATTGAACAACCATCTAATTATCATGTTTAATTATACCATAAATCAGAGCATGATTGATAAATAAGTACCACCCTCAGAATGGCTAATGAGCTCTTTCATTACATCGCACTGTATCCAGCCTCTTTCAGAGGAAATCCATCCTGTACTGCGCACGATTTAACTCCAGCTCTGACACGGACAGACGGAAATGAAAGTCAAATGGAGGAGGAAGCCTCTTTAACCTTTTATCTGCGCTGTCTGAGTGACACGTTTCTGATATCAAATCTCAGCCCTTCAACTCTGACCGCAACAATCTATCTTGCACTCTCAGCTATACCTGTCCTGTCTTTTTTGCAAATTGCTTCAGTAAGAAATGATCTTCCATGAACAGTATTCATTATTTTTTCGCAATGAATCACTTTTTTTTTAACAGTTAAACACTTGATAAACTCCTACTTAACTCTTTCCCTGCCATTTAAGTTTTTAAGACAGTCCGTGTTTTAATTATATTACAGTAAGAGAAGCCCTATTGCATGTACTGAATGTGTTACAAGACTTTAGTCTTCTGCATTGTAAAAAAATCCAACTTGAAAAAAGTTTAAATTACTTTTTTGTTGGTTTGGCAAAAATCTGTTTCCTTGACGTAAAATAAAATGTTCTTCATTAAGTTGTTGTTACTTTAAGTTCAGTTAATCTCAGACCTCCTCACTTGAAAATATAAAGGTTGCAGTATTTCTAACCCTATAACAACAAATACAAATATAATAGTAACACCAATAATAACTATAATTTTAATATCAACAACAACAACAACAAAATACTGCACTAATGCTAACATAATTTGAAATTATTATTCATTTGTAATTTCTCTTTTTTTGGAGGGCGCACAACTGCAGAAAGACTTTTAATGTGAATTTTCATCTCACATTTACCTAGTTTCTACAAAAAGAAACGCTTAACGCAAATGGACTGTTAATTTGTATTTAACTGCTGCGTGTATCCAGTTGCAATCAGAATTATTAAAACCCCTTTGAATTTAAAATATTTTCCAAATGATGTTTAAGAGAGCAAGGCAATTTTTACAGTATGTCTTATTTGCTTTAGTTTGGCTAGAATAAAAGTAGTTTTAAATTTTTTAAAAGCCATTTTAAGATAAAAAATATTAGCCTGTCTACAATAAAGCTGTACAGGTCACTCACATATCATATGAAAAGCAAAAAAGATGCTTCATACACATAAATACTTGTGTAGAAATGTTTATTACTAACTTTTCAATGAACATGAGTTGATTATAACTGCAGATCAAAGACAGTGTGAAACAGCCTACTGTAACGTCTGTAATTATATTAAATAACTAAATAAATGAACATATATAAACACATAAAGCCCCTTACAGTCTCCGATATGTTACCAACAACAGAAGAACTACACACAGCAGACATTTCGTCGGTATTTAGGTTCAAAACAACACAAAATATAGCCTACAGTCCGTGAAAACCTCTTATCTGTGTCTGTAATCTTCAGCAGCACATGCAGCCTCTGTTAGAGAGTAATTTCGTCTTTCCCGGTTCATATTAGTCCAAAAGGTAAAGATAATAAGTTAGTTATACATGGCATTTTGTTCATGTTTGCTGAAAAATAATGTGTCCTTTTTTTCCGGCTTCTCCTTTGTTTTTTCGCGTTTCACTCTCGCATTTGTCAGTGTCTGACAGGATCGGGTTTCAAAAGCGCGTCAATATTCAAGCGCAGGTTATTATCATCAGCTCAAGAAGTTTGTTATTTCAGATAAAATGTTAAGACGCGCGTGAGCACTAGCAAGAAAGCGAAACCGCTCGCTCCTCAGACTGGCTCGTAAAAAACTACGGGGCACAGGGTAAATCTGCTCTTCTTCTTGGATTTGTGGCTGTTCATCAAGACGACGACAAGTTTTGTTTGAGCCTAGATCGACCATGGCTCGTTTTTGTATGTATATATAAATCCGCTTTAATCTCTCGCTATGTATTTCAAACATGGTGGTTTTTTGTTTTCATTCTGGCTTGTTGGGTAAGCGAATGACGTATCTCTGTAAACCAATAGCGTTCAGCTGCGCGTGTGGCGCTGTGTTTGGTACCCTTTCGAAAGGGTGCCGAAAAAGTGGTACGGTACGGTACGGTACGGTACGCTTTTTGACAGTGGAAACGACCATAAAAGCATACCAAACCGAACCGTACCGTACCACTCAGTGGAAACGGGCCATAATCTAGCCTGAAATTATTCCCCAGAAGTATGAATATTTTTGGGCACAACTGTTTGTGGTAATATTTTACAATAAAACATCATATATTAACTACACTGAAAAAAATATTCAAAGATGATTCCTTGGATTTACTCAATTTTTTTTACGTTAAGTGGTTGTAAACAATTTATTTTGGCTGAATTTAAACAAACAAATTAAATTGAACATTATTAAATTTAATTTGTTTGTTTAAATTCAACACAAATAAATAATTTGCAACGGTTTTGCATGCAACACTTTTTTCAGTGTACAGTGGTTAATATACATGAGCTAAATCTGTTAACATTAGTTGATGAACTGTAGACTAACCTGAAAAAGAACAGTTTAAAGTAACATTAGCATGGGATAGTAAATGCTGTAAAATATATATTATTCATTGTAAGTTAATGTATCATTAAATAATACCATATGGTCATGTACTACAAAAAGTGCTACACTGTGCTTGCTTGACTTAATTCATTGTATTATAGATGTGAGCAGAAGAAACATAAGTACTGCACATTGTTCCCTGTCTCCCAGTGCCCCTTCTCTTAATAAATTCACTACACTAACCTTCCCAGCTCTCCCTGGTCAGCTCCGGCTTCTAAATCTCCTCTGACGGGACTCTTCCCAAGGCCGTCACATCTCAGTAACTCTAGCTGACATCTCAGCAGTCCCTCCACAGGGAGAAGAGAAGCACCAGGCTTCAGAGCCACTCTGTTTTTATGAGGCTGCCAGTCCAAACAACAAAATACAAGCACTGGCCCTTTCTAGCTTCTTGCTCTTCTTCACTCTTATTCCTCTCTTGTGGTCTGTCATTTCAACTCTCCATCTTCTTCTCTTTTCTCTCATGTCAGATCAGACAACATGTTAGTGGTCAACACTGTGCGGTTTGCTAAAAACATCAGAAAGAGGATGAACTGATTTTTGCTCTGCAATGCCTTCAAAAATAAATAAATAAAACCATTCATACATATCTATCTTGACTTTATTTTATTTATTGACAATGCTAACAATCCATCAAAAGTTTCAGCTCACTAGTTATTCATTATTTGGCACCTTTTTAAAGCAAACATATTGTACAGATATCTCACAGTAAAACTTTTTTCAAAGTTAATGTCGTAAGTTTGTTGCAAATGAGTACATCATGGTAAAACAAGGTGGACCTCAATGTTTTCTTTAATAATTATTTTATAAATGTTGTAGACATTTTTAAAATTACGTTTTAATTTTTCTTACATTTTCATTTGGGAATATATGGATTTACCAACCCAGGCTCATTCTGATTACGTACCACTATATACATTTCTGTAGAAAGCAAAATAGTTCCCAGGACCTACGTTTTTTTGCAGGTTTTGTTTTAGCGAATCCATCAGAGGCAGCAGTTGACTGACTGACCAACCAACCAATCCCCCACACTCCCCCTTTCCTAAACCCAACCAATAGTGTTTTCAAAAGCACCAACTGACTTGCCCACCCACTTCCCTAAACCCTGTTGACAATTTTAAAAAGCAATCCAGAAAAAGAATAGCCCTCGCTTGATTTCTACCACGTTTTCAGATTTTACCACATTCTCATTCTGTTATTTACTTGTTTATTTGATTTTTTTTGGCTTCTGTTTTTTGTCTCACCTGCTTTCTGGAACTGTTCTTCACCAGACTCGAACCCTGTTGTCGCAGTTAACTCCACTTTGTATCTCAAGTCCACCAATGTACATGTCGAGCTACTGGACAATATAGTAATAGCGGAAAAGCAGTCCATACGAAAGTAATCGTTCAGCTAGTAAGCGAGAAAAGGAACAACATTATACTGCCCCACAGCGTTCGTTTTAAAGATGAAATGCTGCCATACGTAGCTCTGGCTACATAATTCGTGAGCTCCAGAGATGTACTGTATATAGGGCCATATTTGAGCCTTTGTTGGCATTTACAAACATTTCGACATAATATAATACATTTCTTTGGATAAATGTATATAATAAACATTTAATTAATCCCAGAATCTTTTTTTAATAAAAGTTAAAAATGTAGAATTTAAACTTTGTATTCATCATAAATAATATTTATTTACTTTAATATGTACCTAATAAGTAACTGATAAGCATGCCAATTTTTTATGCTATCTGTCCATCTGTCCAGAAAATTACAGAATTTCACAACCTATATACATTTCTGTTGAGAGCAAAATCCACCAGAGGATGCTGTGTATGCTTTTTCAGATCTAAAATTTCTCTCACAAGTGTCGTTCGCGCCTATTGTTTTCACATAAATTCACCAGAGCCCGCTGTTGACTGACTAACTTACTGACTAAAAAACTGACCGATCCCCCTACTCTCCCTCTTCCCTAAACCAAGCCAATAGTGTTTTAAAAAGCACCGATTGACCCACCCACCCCCTTCCCTAAACCCAACTGCAGTGTTTTCAAAAGCAATCCATAAAAAGAAAAGCCCTTATGGCAGCTTGATTTTTACCACATTTTTTCAGATCTTACAACATTCTCACCCTGTTATTTACTTCTTTATTTAATTTTTTGGCTTCCATTTTTGTCTTACCTGCTTTCTGGAACCGTTCTTCACCAGAATTGAACACCGTCGTCGCGGTTAACTTCGCTCTGAATCCTAAATATGCCAATGTACGCGCGAGCTACTGGACAAACTGGTTGTAGCGGAAAAGCCGTCCATACGGAGGTAAGCACTCAGGAATGGCATCATACCACAGTATAGCATTCATTTTAAAGATGAAATGCAGCCATACGTACTTCTGGCTACATAATTTGTGATCTCCAGAATTGTATATAGGGCTACGTTTTCAGAATGAGCTTATGATGGGATTTACAAACATTTCGACATAATATAATACATTTCTTTGGATAAATGTATATAATAAACATTTAATTAATCCCTGAATCTTTTTTTTAATAAAAATTAAAAATGTAGAATTTAAACTTTGTATTCATTACAAATAATATTTATTTACTTTAATATCTACCTAATGAGTATCAGATAAGCATGTAAATATTTTATGCCATCTGTCCAGAAAATTATAAATTCACAAGAAACAAACTCAGCTTAATGTGTCAAAACTGCTATCCAGAAATACATAAAAAACAAGAGCTACTAATGAGTTTTCACAGCATCAAATTGACTATAATAAGCGCTCATGTCTGTTAGCAGGCTGCTAAAAAAGGAAAACCCCAAAGGCTGATATTCAGTTACAAAGTGTGACCTTGAGTTCTGAATCCACGCCAACACATCTCTTCGAAAATGACCAGCTAATAGTTTATATTAAATCAATTTCCCACAGGGCGATGAAGATAGCGGCTATTATTGTTGCGGTAAATGATGTTAGCATTGCTGAACTAGCACTTAGCATGGCTTAATGGTGATTTGTATTCCGCTGGCATTAAGTGGCGGGCTTCGCAGATTGCTCCGGAGCAGCCTGATGTGGCGAACATCTCCCCAGCCGAACACGCCTGCCAAACAACCCAGAGGTAATGTCGTTACACGCACTATCCATCAAAGTGCACATGCTCCATACGCACAGACGCCTGACCTCGAACACACACGCGCGCCGGCCGAGACGCTGGATCCAGCAGCCAGAGAAGACAGCAGGTGTTGTGGCTGATACCTTGCTAGGCTGAGTCACACTGGCAGGGGAATTTACTGCACCATTGGCTGTAGTGATGGGGTGTCACAGTGGGATTTGGGTGTCATTCAAAGAGCAGGCTTTGTTAGAGGCTTTCAGGATCGCCTTGAGAAGACAAGCACCACGCTGGCCTTGGGTCATAAAATCTGACAGTACATTGGCCCATTACGATTCAGAGATATTCCCTCTTCTGTGTCTCGCTGGCTTAGAAATGGAGGACTGGGTGCGGAAGGGACAGAAATATGACAAGCTCTGAAAGTTGCGCGACTTCAGAGAGCTCGCTTTTATGAAATCACATCTCATATATGAGAGGAGCCCAAAGTGATGCTCGGTTTTAAAGGCCGCTTCGCTTTTCTGTCTGAGCGAGGTTTAAATAACGTGTTTGATGTTTAGTTGCCGTGCCTCACTCCTGTTGAAGTGTGATGTTGAATTAGCTGTGCTCATCTTTCCCCGCTGGGCATGCTTAGTTAACCACACACACACTTATACACACGGGCTTGCTAGAGCTCCTCATGCCTGTAACATGAGGACGAGGTTAAAAGTTTAACTCTCATTAATAGAGCTGAGCTCGGCGGAGATCGTATGGATTATGTGGCACGTAAGCATTGTTTGCTGTCAGATGTACGAGCTGTCGTGCTGTACATTTTCAACAACTCAGGGTTAAGCTGCGGATTAAATTGTTAATGGGCTTAACGCAATGATATCATTGTACTACCAGATGAAAATGTTTGTTGACAAAGGGTCTTTTTAATTTGGAATGGAGGTAAGCTGAAAAGTACATATTAGGAATGTTAATTAAATGATTTGTATGAAAATATACTGTTGACAGATTTACGATGAGAAAACAATGTGAGATATTTGCAATATGCTAACATGTTTCTAAAGAAAGAATATAAACAGAGCACTGATTCAAATAATTCAGCTGAGCACTAGAGTTTATCAACACATTTTGTAATATCACATGAATGCTTAAAACAGGGGTGTCCAAACTCTGTCCTGGAGGGTCGTTGTCCTGGAGAGTTTAGCTCCAACTCTAATCAAACATACCTGAACCAGCTAATCAAGCTCTTACTAGATATACTAGAAACTTCCTGGCAGGTGTGTTAAAGCAAGTTGGAGCTAAACTCAGCAGGACACCGGCCCTCCAGGACCGAGTTTGGACACCCCTGGCCTAAAGTAAATGTCAAGATACGCATAAAAAAATGTATGTGCACAACTGAGTAGTAAAAAGCTTTTATCTGATACAAAAAACTACAATGAAAAACTAAAAGTCAAGTGATTTTGCTTTGACAAATATGGGTGCACCAGGCCCAGTGGGTAACGATGTTGCCTCAAAGCAAGAAGAATTAGCATTTTCTCCCCTTGTTTGCGTGGGTTTCCTCCAGGTGCTCCGGTTTCTACCACAGTCCAAAGACATGTGGTATAGGTGAATTGGGTAAGCTAAATTGTCCGGTATTTCCCAATGATGGGATGCAGCTGGAAAGGCATCCACTGCGTAAAACAAATGCTGGATAAGTTGGCGGTACATTTCACTGTGGCGACCCCGGATTAATAAAGGGACTAAGCCAAAAAGAAAATGAATGAATGAATGAGTGCACCAGGACAGCATTAATAGACAAACTAGTAGACCGACCATATTGTAAAACAATGTTGTGTTGGCCATTCTAAAGTCCCTTAGCTAAAGTCTGACATCAAAGTATTTTACAATTATTACCTCCCTGAACTGTCTTGAGCAGCTGCTCTCCTAAAGTGCACAAGTCATTTATTATAAAAGTAAAAGAGGCACACAGTGGCTTCTCCTACCGCAGAAAATTTCCTTTTTCTATGATGCCAGTTTATTAGGCAACCTAGGCTCATTCTGAAAACATACCGCTATATACACTTCTGCAGTGCACCAAATACGCCACACAAGGATTTTTTTTGTTTTCGGAATCCACCAGAGGCTGCTGTGTATGCTTTTTGAGATTTCAAATATGTATTGCAAGTGCCATTCGTGCCTGCTGTTCTCGCATAAATCCACCAGAGGCTGCTGACGACTGATTGACTGACTAATCGACTGACCCACCCTCCTCCTTCCCTAAACCCAACCAATAGAGTTTTCAAAAGCACAGATTGTGGCTACACAATTCGGGATCTCCAGAAATGTATATCGGGCTTTTAGAATGAGCCTATGTTGCAATTTGGAAGTGACGACTTTGTTGACTCATTGGATGGAAATGCAAATGTTTTATGTGACAGTTTTGCAGATAACTCGTATCTTTGGAAGGAACCATAGCAACTGTTAACAAATTATTTAGCTCACCTAAATACATATGAGAATAATTAGCGATATACACAACATAAACATACTGTAGTACTTCAACAAGGATTGCCACCCATGCATTATTTAAAGGTTAAATTATGAGTGAACATGGGACGCAATTTGTCCTGTATTTCAGACCTACAGAAAAAGGAATAAAGACACAATAAATGTACCGTGTCGGTGGTGCAGTGGGTAGCGCTGTCACCTCACAGCAAGAAGGTTGCTCCAAAGACATGCGCTATAGGTGAACTGGGTAAGCTAAACTGTCTGTAGTGTATGTGTGTACAGTATGTCCTGGTCCTTCAGGTTGGGGGGTTGAGCATTGAGCTAATGACCCACCTTGTAAAAATCAGATGTTACGAAACACTAACGGCTCAGTACCAACTTCGATATACACGACCCTGGGAGAAAGTAAGTAAGATAAGTAACTAATTGTTTATTATAAGTTAATAGGGTCAATTTCTATGTCATGTATACTTTAATGGAAGTACAACACAATCACAGTTCTTAAAAGCCATTTAATCCCATGTGCAGATCCACTTAGAACATGAGTTGCATTTTTTTTGTCCTGTAAAGTCACCATAAAATGGAGGCTGGGGAAAACCTGAATTCAGGTCAGAAGGAAGTCATCCCTGTAACTTTTTATATTTGCCTTAGGGAGTGAGAGAGCGAGATTTCCCAGCAGTATGCAGTGTCTATGTGGAGCCCAGGCCTTGCTTCTGCCAACACTGAGAGCTAATGAGGCCCTGTCGGTAAGAGTGTCTACTGCAGAGCCACACAACACTGTCAGAAAGTCTAGGAGAATGGAAAAGAAGCTCTTACTGCCGTCACATTATGCTAATACAAATACTTATTACCCAAACCTGTGATACGTTTGAAACTCTGTATGGCAGAGTTAGCAAATTCGCACTTCCATATTGTCTGTTTAGCTGACGATTACAGAAAGAGAAGTTTTTCTCCTTGTCTTTCGTCCTTCATACATTGATGTGAGAAGAGGGTCGCCATAAAACGGCCCTTTAATTTTTCATTTATCTTTCTTTTGCACCCCTTTCGTGAGCGTTTTACAGCCCTGGGTGAGACGAGGGCTTATTCGGCACGCTGGGAGATTTATAACAAAACTAATGCCGGTGAGTCGAGGCTAAGACAGAGCCTACGTCTTTTTAAAACCGTCGTAAAAAAGGGGGGAATGGTATATGGTGGTTTTACAGAAAGGGGACACGATGTCCAGCATCTCCAAGTTTCCGAACTTTTGGAAGGAATACTCTCCAACTCTATTCAGGCAGAGCAAATTTTGAATGCATCAAAGGCCTGACTAATAGATTTCTGAGCAGGATTCAGAGCGCAGAGAGCTGCAGCACGGGGAGATTGATACAGTTGAATTATATATTAGCTTTCTGAAGAGTTTCATATTCAGAGGACTGCTTTGTGATTGCATTTGAGCAGTGGCTTGACCGTGCATCTCACTGGTCATCCATAACTCAAATTCCGATGGTCCAGTTGTGAGAAATATACCATGAAATATTTCAATAAATCTGCCAAGGCTCACATAGAGGCGAGAAGCTTGCGGAGGCGCAAGACAGCTAGGCTTCTATCTCCAAATGCATCTATTAATAAAACCTCCTCACCTGAGACTGAAGGAACGCAAAACCGCAATGCAGAGAGACTTTTATCGGAAGCAATGTTAAAAAAAAAGAGGAGCTGAGTGAAGTCGAGCTTATTGTGATGCTTCTCATAACAGTCAAATGCACAAGACTAGACAGAAAAGAGATTGCATGATTTTGTGGAAAGTTCAGTTCAGGCAAATCATTTTTTTTTTGTCAAGACAGGCTTGAGTAGACTGACAGCTTGTAGTCTGATTGCTTCTGCCTGGATGCTGTTTAGAGTTCGGGGATGGTAGGCGTAAGAATACACCACAGATCCTTCCTGACGCTGCTGGTCTTCTTTCAAAATCTTTATTTATCTGCACACAACCGGACTGCAGCACTTTCACCGCAAGGATACACCACCTACTACAGTTCAAAAAGTGGATGTTGTCAGGTTTACAGTTTTACTAAGGCTTTTAGAAAGAGGATGAACTGTCGCGCCTTTTCCACAAAGCTGTAGGTGTTCAGGGCCTGTGAAAGGTTGTCAGTGAAATGGACACCAAGTAACTTGAAGATATGTGTTGCTTCCTCCACAAAAGCACCAGAGTGCAGAAGGCGAATAGATTGTGTCTATCCGAAGTCAAAAATATCTTTTTTGTTCCGCTGATGAGCAAAGAAAGAGGATGACAGCTGAGTCTTACAGATTCATGAGTTTAAAGAAAAACAAGACAATATTATAAGTTAACAAAATATATAAAAAATGATGCTAATATTTGCTAATATCACAATTATTGTAACCCGAGTGACATTTTAAATTGCTCCTTTATTTTTATTTTTTATTTTGTAGAATAGTTATTTTTTTGAAAAACTGACCCTAATTTATTTAAAACTGTAAATTAAAAAATACTATTAATTTATTGTTATTCAAAAACATTTTAATGTCAGTTATTCATGTGATGGCAAAGCTGAATTTTCAGCCACTGTCACACAATCCTTCAGAAATGATTGCCATATGCTGAATTGATGCTCATTAAATATTTAATATTACTAGCAATGTTGAAAACAGCTGAGCTTCCGAAACAGGAAGTTCAAAAGACATATTGTGGCATATGTATCATTTTAAAGGGTTCATGAACCACCTCTGTTCTGTATTTTGTTGTGTTGTCTGAGACCTACCTATAATGTTATAAATATTTTTTACACCAAAAAACATCATAATTTAGAATGACAGTTTAAATTGACAATTTTCTTTGCTGTTTTGACTCTCATTATGAATGCTCTGTTTAAATGGGCGTGGCCAATTGACTCTGTAGTAGATGCCCAATTCTGTGATTGGCTGACAGTTTGGCATATTTACAGAGCTTAACATGCAGTGAAGTAAAAGTGGAGGTTAAACTTCTGAGAAGGCTGAACTTATCCACCTTATTAGATAGAGTAGAACTTTCTAGAGTCTGTGGTTTTGTCAGACTGCCTTCAATATAAGCTGATTTTGAATGAATGCCACATTTTGATTTCTGAAACTGACAGGAGATTTTTATGCACTGTAAACCCCTCTGCTGTCATTACTAAACATATTAAGTTAATATAACTTGACATAAAATAAAAACAAAGCAAAAAATACTACGTTTTGGCATCAAAACTTAAAACAGGTGTGTTTAACTTACTCATTAGGCAGCAAAAATCTTTTTATTATCATTTTAAGTTCACTGAACTTAACATTTGAATTTATTTAACCATTCAGAATATCTCGGTTTAAAATGATTGGTTGTGCTTGAAATTCTGCTTTGACAACCGCGCTGATTGGTGGATATGATGACACAAGGTAGTCTTTTTGCTTGTCATGCTGAAATTTGCTGAAGAGGAGCAGGACAGAGGCACTACCTAAACTCATGTGACAAAAGAGAAAAGATAAAGTAGAGATTGATTGATTAACACACACACTATTTTAATGTTATTTTTACTTTTTACTTCAATAGCAGCACAATGCTGGCACCTGGCGATAAAGCAGGTGGGAAGAGAGTCGTGAAAGGTTCATTAGAGCGATGTTACATATGTAGATTAACAATAAATGTAAGCTTCCATTGGTTGCTGTTTAATTTCTAGAGTATTTTGTAGTCATAAACACACCCGAGTTTTTAACTTTATGTAAAACATTTGAATTTCCCGCCTAATTTTTTGTTTTCCTCCCCCGCAGCACTCACAGGCAGGTGGTTGTGAAGCAGGCGGGGACAGGGATGGAGTCGTGATAAAGGCCCATGGATTATGCTTGTAAGTTAATGTTTAACATGCCTGTATGTTTTTGGTTTATTGTATGTAAAATCGTTTATTTTATAGGGATGGACAAGGTATAAATACGTTTAGGTTAATATGAATTGTCTGTGAGAACTTCAGTTGCCTCTGTCTGTTACCTAATTCCGATAACCAGCTCATTAGAAGTGAACTCTATAGTACTATGTGCTCTTATATGTCAAAAGGTAATTTTAATTTAGTTTAGTGATTTTAGTTTCTCGGTTCATGACCCCTTTAAGTTTCTTTATTGTTAATCTAATGTGAAAATAAATAAACATTATCTACAGACGTTTGGACAGCAATGCATAAAACAGACAAAAATGGCAGGTTTTGTGGAGTGACCCATGGATTGAATGTGTAGATTGGTCTCAGGAAGTCCCAGGAATGATGTAGCTGCTGACTGAGGTGCTTAGTCTAAGTGAAGTCCATTTGTTAAGTGGACTCTGAGGTAGGATTGTGTTGAATGTTCAGTGAAGTCAATGAGATGAAGAGCCAGATGGACAAAAACACAATCCCATCATCTGTGCCAAAAGCATCATCCATGCACTAGTGTTTTGGACATATAAGTATAACTCAAATAGACTAGTTAACTAATTAAAGCCATTATTTTGAGTGATGAAACATTTAATTATGGGATGAGAAATCACAAGCAAACAACTGCACCCATTGCACGCAGGTATACAAGTCACAGTGTTCTGCTGAATCTCTGTAATAAAATAAAGTTGCAGAAGCTTAATGATCTTTTACTGAAGCTGTAAGCTCTGCAGTGCAACAGCTGCTGCCTGCTGCAAATACACAATTCATGCCTTTAAACTGTTAAAATGATGGTTAATTAGAAATTTGTTAACAGGGTTTTGGTTAAGAGATTTGGGACCTCTGAACTGGGCCATTGAGTCTGATCTGCATGTCTGATCTGAACTGATCTGCATGTCTTTATATAAATTATTTAGTATTACATGTATTTTTTATGACTTTTTTATTTTCCTTAAACTTCATAAAATGTCATTAAAATGCATTAAAAATAGATTTTTTTGTAGTTTAATACTTTTGCTATTGGAAAAGGTTTCATGGATGTTTAAACAATAGATTACCCAAAAATAATATTTCAGTTATTACTTACTAACTTAGTAGTTGCCCAAATGGCATATGCCCTTCCTTCATTCATACATACACACTATGAAGGTAACATATTTATTCCAAACATCCCAAACATTAATACATTAACAGTATATTCTAAACATTTCCTGTTTACAACCATTGGTAAAATGAATAATACCATAATATTACCAGCATCATGCATTTAAATGGACATTTCACCCAAAATGTAAATGTACTCACTATTTACTCTATTACACTATTTACTCACTATTTCTTAAAACAGTATCACCGAGGTGGTCTAACAGTCCAGTAGGTCTGGGCCTGTTGTAAATACCCAAGTTCCCTTGACTCCACCTCTTGTGGCTATTTACATAAAAGTATTATTTGTTTTTCAACAGACAACACAGGAAAAAATACTATGCTATTATAACATATAATATTGCAACAAAAAGTGTACTGTCAGTCTGTCATAAACATCCAATTTATATGTTGCCAGTGCATAAACTAATAAATTAAAGTAATTTAAAGTAATTTAGTCTAAAAGTGACAGTTTCAAGAAAATAAATATGGGTAAAATATAAACATTAAATCTGTAAAATAAACTATTAAAAGTGCTGAAGATCACCAAGTTGTATCTCAGCTTTAATACGCTTAATAAATAAACAAACAAACAAACAAACAAACAAACAAACATATATATATATATATATATATATATATATATATATATATATATATATATACATATATATATATATATATATATATATATATATATATATATATATATATATATATATATATATATATATATATATATATATATATATATATGTATATATGAGGATGGCCGATTGCTTTCACTCCAAAATGGTGGAATCGTAGGGATGTTGCTGTTTGCAGGGACAGTTTATCCAGCCTGATCTCACGAGAAAACGTAAGTATTTTACGTTTTGACAGTTTAGTGGCTAATTCGTACGAATTCATACGAGTTCAGTCGTACGAAATTGTACGATTTTAAAAAGGAGGCGTGGCACCTAACCCCACCCCTAAACCCAACCGTCATTGGCGGATGAGCAAATCGTACTAAATTGTACGAATTAGCCACTAAATCAAAAAGTTACGAATTGCCGTGAGATTGTGTTGGTTTATCCAAAACTGAGAATTCACTCATTATTTATTCACCCTCAAGTGATCTTTCTGTTGAACACCAAAGAAGATAGGCTGAAGAAATCTGTAACCACTGACTTCCATAGTAGAAAAAACAAATACTATGGAAGTTAATGGTTATCAGTTCAGTTTCCAGCTTTCTTCAGAATATCTTCTTTGGTGTTCAACCGAAAGATCACTTGAAGGTGAGTAAATAATGAGTGAATTCTCAGTTTTGGATGAACTATCTCTTTAATAAAATTCACAAAAGTATTACAGAATGATGCACAAAAAAAGTTTTACTACAAGTATTAGGATGAAAATGCACACTTGAAATATAACAACAGACTCAATTCTGAGACCACAGTGGTGGAGAGCGTCTATCGTTTCAAAACAGCCCATTTCGGAAAACATTTTCCATCTGCTCATGCATGTAGAAAACTGAGAAATTACATGCCACTCAGCGAGGCTACACTTACAGCAACTGAGCAATTGTTTCTCAATAAACAACGTTATGCGCATACAGAGGAAAGAGAGAGAGAGAGAAAGTGAGTCAGAGAGAATGTTGCTCGCTCTGAATCACTCAGAATTCATGAATGCCAAACCTGCCTGTGAAGTGCTAGCAGGCATTTGTGTAAACAAATCGCATTGATAGCACATATCTCTCATACACACACAATAAGTATTAAACATGGACTATAATGGCTAATACCTCATGCAATTCCAATACATTATTCATACAAAAAGTTAAACCTGTGAAAAATTATTCATAAGGATGCTGAACCTTTCACAAAGCAGTTATAAAAATGCACAGGCATACAGGAAAATGAATAGAACAAGCTCTTGAACATACACACATGCTTATTCTAAATTTCCTGGATGGCACTTAAAGAGGATGGAGATTTAAAGTGCAAATGCTGTTTCTCTATAATACACAAATGTAAAGGTATATACTGCTTTCAATACAAGTTAATCCCTATCAGTAGCATTTGTTGGATTACCTTTAAGAATTCGAAAAAAGGTATGATGGAGGGAATTTTAAATATTGTAAATTTGTGTTTTGTTATTCAAAAGCAGACATGTGAAGCTTAATCATTTTAAAGAAGCACTTAATGTTTTATGTTACTGTAAAATCTGTATATTATTAGAGATTGTTCTCATTACTTATAAAGATATGTTGTCATGGCAAAAAAGTAAAATCAAATAAAACTTGAGTGTCTACTGTTGGTAGCAATTTCTAAATTTTAAACTAGGTTAACACATCTTGCTGTTTACATCATTAAAACAAATACTATTCCCAATTCATTTCCATTGTGTTCTGTTTTTAAGGTAATAATTACTGATCTACACACACTAATGTCCTGTTTCCACTGAGTTGTACTGTGTGGTGCGGTTCGGTATGCTTTTACGGCCTTTTCCACTGACAAAATGTACCAAAAATCACTTTTTTCTTGGACCATTTTTTGGGTACCCTTTGGGTACCTAACATGGCAAAAAATACCAAAAGGTGGAGCTAGACACAAGTACACAAGTCAGGAGAATGAAAACAAAGGAACTGCCATTTTTAAATACACATCTGAGACATTACATAGTAATACTGTATACATATAAAATCGAGCCATGGTTGACCCGAGCTCAAACAAACTCTGTCGTCTTGATGAACAACCACAAAGCCAAGAAGAAAAAAACTTGTTGTGTCCTGTTGTTGTTTTACGAGGCCGTATGTTTTACACTTTGTCCAGAGAGCTCGCGTGATGATAATAGCGTGTGCGTGATTATTGAAGTGTTTCTGACATAATTTCAGAAACACACAAAGCCGAGAGTGAAGCGCGTAAAAACAAAGAAGCAAATGATTCTTTCAGCAACCTAAACCATGAACAAACTGCCATGTTTAACTATTATTATCACCTTTTGGACTACTATGAACTTGGAATGATGGAATTACTTTCTAACAAGAGGCTACATGTGCTGGTGAAGATTAAAGACACAGATGAGAGGTTTGCTCTGACTGTGGGCTATATGTTAGGTGTTGTTTTTTAAGCTAAATAAGGACTAAATGTATGCTGTGTGTAGTTTTTCTGTATTTGGTAACTTATCGGAGACTGTAAGGGTGTGTATGTGTTCATATTTGTTGCATTTATTTATTTATTTTATATAATTGCAGATGTTACAGTAGGCTATTTTGTTATTGATCTGCAGTTATAATCAAATCATGTTCATAGAAAGGTTAGTAATAAACATTTATACAGAAGTATTTATGTGTATAAAGCATCTGTTTTGTGAGAAGTGCTTCTCAAATGATATGTGAATGACCCGTACAGCTTTAGTTTGACATTTCCTCGAGCTAGGATGACGTTGACTGAAACTTTCTTACCATTGGTACCCTTTTGGCAGTGGAAACACAAGCCTGATAAAGGTGACCAGTACCGACTCGTACCGTACCATACCACTCAGTGAAAACAGGCCATAAAAGCTATTCAGCTATGGTGCATCTGAAATTGTATTCTTCCCTACTTTATAGTGTGTGAACAGTATGTAGTATGGGGACATTAGCGCTGTGTTAACCAATCATGAGCTTTCTCTCATAAGGGAGTGATTATGACGCAGTGCCTGTTCTTGGTGTCCCATGGGGAAATCCTCTTGCTGACAGTTCATCAAACTGGGCTTGGCTCAGACTAAAGCACCCATCATCCAGATATAGTTTCTGGAGGAGTTGAACTCACAGAGCTGGGTGCACCTCTGAAAGGATATAGTGGACTCAGACATAGCATCAAACTAATATACGCTGTTTTTTGTTAATATCCCATTTCCCACCAAAAATGTATGAATGGAATTCATCAAGCTACGCAACTGAAGCTCAAGATCATGTGATAATTGTTGTTGAATGCTTTTAAAACAGTCACTATCTACTGACCTGATTTGAAAGCATTATAGGATGTGTAGTTAAAGGACACTAGCCAGACCAGATTTTAATTGTCAATTTTTAAACAAAAATTCTCATGCCTATTCTGATTCTGACACAGACCCAGAGCATTTTGTGTAGTTTAGAAAATATTAAAGAAGAAATGACAGCTGCTTTATTTCCTCGTTCATTCATAAATTGCACTTGCTTATTTCGCAATATTAAATCAAATCAGCTAAATGGAAATGTGTTTCCCTTGCCTACTTGCGATCTTAATGACTAAAATTCATCTTAATATTAGCTGTGGACAGAGCCCTAGACATGAGTTTGGTAGACAATTGTATTTGTGCAAACCAGAACATAACTTGTTCTGTTGGTGGTTAGTTTTGTACTTTACTCAATGCATCTGTATTGATTCGGGTGTCTTTAAAGACTAGCTACTTTTAAGAAACTGAAAAAAAAAAATAGAAACAAGCGGAAGTTTTGTATGTGTTTGTGTGTGTGTGTGTGTGGTAATCAATATGCTGTTGATTGAGCCTAAAGGTTTCACAATCCAGGCTTGTAGATTGACATATCTGTTAACATATGGACTACAATTCCTGTCATGCACCACACACTCACACCTGATCCGGTTTTCCTGCTGATTGCTAACACACAGATGAAGCTGTTCAGAATTGATTACATGGACTTTAAAAGCAGCACAGACACACACACACGCCAGTTACTGAGCCTTGTTAAACTGTACTGTGAACATAACGATGTGTTTCCTTTGCCTTGTCTTGCCATGTTTGACCCTCACTTTGTTTTATTGTTCATACCTGTCTGCTACTTGCCTTTTGACCATCCGCCTGCTAAGACCATAACGCTGAATTACTGTTAAGTACCTGTTTGACTCTGCCGACCGTTGTCTGCCTGACCATTCTCATAATAAACCTGCATTTGGATCCACACTCCGTTGTTCGGAAATAAAATAAAATAAAATAAAAATTCTGTCATCATTCATTCATCTTCCACTTGTGATTTCTTTTTTCTTTTGAGCAAAAAAGAACATATGCCAAAGAATGACCATATAGAAAAAAATCATTGACTTCCATACTCTTTTTTTTCCCCTACTGTGAATGCCAATGGCTGGTTTTCCACTCTTCAAAATATCTTGTTTTTTGTTTTTGTTAGAAGATAAGAATTCCAAAGTTTGGACCCCCTTGAGTCTGAGTAAATGGCGATCATTTTTGGTAGTACTAACCCTTTAACCTCCTCAGACCTGGGAATATTTTGTGAACAAGGAACAGCTATTTCTGTCAGTAAAGTTTTGTCAAAACAGTGCCAGTTATTAAGTGCTGGGAAATTTGAGTTTCATAACCTTACAAACAAATGCAAGGTTTACAGCAGAACAAAAGCAAGTGGTAAAGAGAGTAGGATGCAAGGAAACAAAGAACAAAACCAAAACAAACAAAAAAGAAGCCAACGAGCAGCCACACACACACACACACACACACGCACATGCACAAATCTACAAAAACAGGTTGCTGGAATCTCATGAGAATGTGGCAACTGTGCATATGTAATTATTTGGATAATTCATATTTCATGCGCTTAAGTCTTTGATAGAAAAACCTACACACATAGAACTGTCTTTGCATCATCCTAAAACAGCTTCTCAGCCACAGTTGCCATGGCCACAGAAAGACATCACAGTCCTGAGCAAAGGGCCTTATGGGTAATTAGCAGCAGAGGTACAGAGGCTGCGAGGCAGGCTGCTCTCTGGGATTCAGGCCTTACTGATCTGCTACCCCTGACACGGCCAGAAGAGGAAAGAGAAAAGGTAAACAGTGCCCTGCTCTTTCAGTCTTTCACTTTTTCTTCTCTCTTTCACCTTTCCCATGCAGCTTTGAAGGTCAGTCATGCTTAGATGAGGGACAAAGACTGAGAAAGTGAACATGACCATTTTTCTGACCCAGAAAATAGTCTTTTCATCAGGTCACTGTGACACAGACTAGGCTACGTTAGACAAATAGAAGCCTATAATTTAAGTCAGCGTTATTCAAAAGGTCACAGCTGAATATAAAACCAAAATAAAAGATCCATAGAACCTTTAAGAGAAACAGTTTTGCGTCCTTCTTAAAGCTTAAAAGCTTCAAAGCACATTGATAAAAACTGCATGGAATATAAACCTTAAAATTTGTTTTTTTTAATGCAATTAAAAAAGAGCCCTAACACTGGAAGTACCAGAATTCTATAACTACAGAATGCCCATACCATTAACATAAGACTACCGTATTTAATTTTTGTCACATCATATATACATTCAAAGCTTTTATTGCGATTTTATTATTATTATACATATTTTATGAAGTCATTCATTCATTCATTTTCTTTTCGGCTTAGTCCCTTTATTAATCTGGGGTCGCCACAGCGGAATGAATCTCCAACTCATCTAGCACATATTTTATGCTGTGGATGCCCTTCCAGCCGCAACCCATCTCTGGGAAACATCCATACACACTCACTCACACTCATACACTAAGGAAAATTTAGCCTTCCCAATTCACCTGTACCGCATGTCTTTGGACTGTTGGGGAAACCGGAGCACCCGGAGGAAACCCACGCAAACCCAGGGAGAACATGCAAACTCTACACAGAAATGCCAACTGGCCCAGCCGAGGTTCGAACCAGTGACATTCTTGCTGTGAGGCAACAGCACTACCTACTGTGCCACTGCGTCACCATTTTATGAAGTCATTACAGTAAAAAAAATTGTTACTTTTTTTAATATACAGTGGTTCCGCACTATAACGCGGTTCACTTTTTGTGGCCTCACAGTTTTGAGTATTTTTTTGTAATTTGACATGCTTTCACATTGTGTTCTTCGTCCTTTAGACAATTGTCAATTAATCTCCTCCAATGTCTCCTGTCCAGTACAGAATGCGTTCAGCTTGCAAAATTAACATAGGTCTTTGACAGCTAGCAGTGTGAGTTTCAACAAGGATGCAATAAGTGTTGTCACTGTCTCCAGCAAGACCATCGTAAAGGGGGTCGCACACTGGGTGCGCTGCGCCACGCAGCGGTATGCATTTTAGAATTGTAAACATAGGTTCATTTGAATAATTTCTATTTAAATTACATGCTAATATGCGCATTCGGTGTGTGACACGTTTGTAGCACATTCGCTGTACAACCTTTTAAGGATGGAGTCTGCTTTAGTTTTTTGGATCAGTGGCAGCAGGAAAAAGAACATTACGCTGGATGCCACATTACCCACACAAAAGCTAAAAAAGCTTTATGAATCTTTGAATGACAGAGATGAATGTTTGCACCTGACAACAGGCTTTGATTTTTGGTTTCATTCTATAATACTGGACTTATTTTTCTATGAAAGTTTGAACTTTGAGAGTGTTTAAACAAGAGAGAAAAGTGTGAAAATGTTAATACCTGTCTGGGAAAAGTGTATAAAGTGTGTAGTGAGGGGTTTTACAGCCTTAAAACATTTATAATATTGTAAAAAATAAAGCTGACCACTTCACGGATTTCACTTATTGCGGGTTATTTTTAGAACAGAACTCCCGTGATAAATGAGGGACCACTGTAGTTTACAATTGTGTACGTGTTACTAGACCCTTCCAAGCATAAAGTTAACCTCATTTAACCTCAGTAAAAATGTTATGAAAAATTGAAAGACATATGTCTAAAGTCAACTTTTTGCAATCAGAAAGTCATATTTCAAATTCAAAGCCACAGGAAAAGTAATGGATGCTAAAATGCATGCTGTCATTTTGACCACTTATGGCCACTCAAGGTAGAAATACTCAGAAGTCTTTTGTGTTTTGTAATTTTAATAAAACAACACTGTTAGAATAAAATATACACACATTTAGGGATACTAGATATAAAATATTTATTTTTACAAAGTTATTATGTTACAAAATTTTGAAAACGCTCAAAATGACTTCCTCTGTAGCTCTTTTAAACTTCTTTAAAATAATCTCACAGACCTCAGAATTCTGCACAGTAATGTATATGAACCAGTTATTAATGACACAATATTCTCCTTAAACATTTTATTTCATCTTAGCCTAAAAGCATTAGCATTTAACTTAATTTCAAGCTAAAAAAGCACCTGCCTTTACTCTGCCAAATGCAATAATCAGCACATGAACAGACTAAGCAGCCCTGGAGCTCAATGCACTGCTGATTTAATAGGGAAGAGCAGGACGTTCCGCAAGCCACTACCTTTTTCACCAGGCCGCTTTGTTTACCTGCGTTTGTTTACAAGTGCACATTAAATCTAGATGGCTACGTTCCAAGAGAAAATACTGCGAATGATCCAACACCGCTAACACCGTTGATAACAAATGCTCCCGCTAACCTTTGCAATTATTTTTTCAATATCGTGCTCTGTTGAGCATTTTTAATGAACGCATAACAGAAGCAATTAGGTGTGTGATGGCATTTTGCTTTTTAAGGAGCTAATTAAGGCCAGACTGTAGATGGTAACCTGCGCTATCGCAGGTGAATGGCAGATGCTAATACTGACAGCAACACATTATGATGATTACAGGAAAACTATATTAATAATAATAATGATAAAAAAGAGGAGATAAATAAATGCAATCCCTAAAATGGGAACAGGGAGAGAAAAACACTATTCGTCTGCATGAGCCGTGCATAAAATAATCAAGAAATTCTGATGGCATAATGGAGGGCAATGTGAGCTGAAATTGAGGATGAATGACTAGCCAAATATGAGCCCAAAAATATGACTATTAAAAAGTAATTCAGCTCAGGGTGTTTGATTTAACGTGACCACATTGGTGCAGGTGAAAAAGTCCCAAAGATGCAAAGCGAGCGCAGCGTGGTCTCATGAATTTCATTAAATAAGTCGATCAAAATATATGGACAATAGGGAGACAGAATAACAATGCCTGAAGAAAACCTGTGGACATTTGTAAGGTGACGCTTTTGCGTTTGATTTCCAAAAGTAATCGCATGAGCCCGCTGCTCATTAGCATTAAGCATGAACTCCAAATTCCCACCTTTCTGATTGATGGAATAAGGACAGAATCGTGTACTTTAGGGGTAGCTTCATTTGAAATTCAAACAACCTTTGTGCGGTTACAGGAGCGGCACAGAGAAAAAAATGTCAAAAATAATTTTCCTCCGAGCAAGCGTTTCAAACGCAAACCTCGCTGCTGACATCAAACGTGCAAAATGGAGGCAAATTTCTCAAACTATGAAACTATGTCACTACAAATGCTCATAAAAATTTAAAGCAAGCCCTATTAGTCACTTCAGCAGACTGTAGGCAGAGCTAAGCTGTAATCAATACCATCTCAGGTCTGACTTTTCAGGGGTATAACAGAATCCTTCAATAACATTACCACATTACCATGTTTTACACTGATTCTACAAAGATTTTTGGTTTGTATTATTGATTATTATGAAACAACAGTTCCTATATATCAATTACATATTAATAATTTTGAAACAGTTATATATATATATATATATATATATAACCAAATTTTTTGAATTGTTTATTTTATATGTATGTGCAAATATATACAGTTGAAGTCAGAGTTATTGACCCCTTAACCCTTATCACAGGGCAAGGAAATTTTCACAGTATGTCTGATAATATTTTTTTCTTCTGGGGAAAGTCTTATTTGTTTTTTTTCAGCTAAAATAAAAGCAGTTTTTAATTTTTTAAGAACCATTTTAAGGTCAAAATTATTAGCCCCTTTAAGCTTTTTTTTTCGATAGTCTACAGAACAAACTATTGTTATAGAATAACTTGCCTAATTACCCTAACTTTTCTAGTTATCCTAAATAACCTAGTTAAGCCTTTAAATGTCACTTTCAGCTGTAAAGAAGTGTCTTGAAAATATCTATTAAAATATTATTTACTGTCTTCATGGCAAAGATAAAATAAATCAGTTATTAGAAATGAGTTAATAAAACTATTATGTTTAGAAATGTGTTGAAAAAATCTTCTCTCCATTAAACAGAAATTGGGGAAAAAAATAAACGGGGCTAATAATTCAGGGGGGGCTAATAATTCTGACTTCAACTGTATATACTGTATATGTCCAAACAAATGTTTATTTTGGATGTGAATGATCTTTGCCTATCACTAGAAATTATATAAACTATATAAAAATGTAAAGTATTTTGAACCACACAATGTTTGTTCCACACAATGAATAAAAAAAAATCTAATAAAACTATTTAGCATCCTTTTTTAAGACTTATTCTTATTGCTTTGTCTGTATTATGAAAGGCCAGTAGCTAGAAAAGAAGTTAAGTTGGAGAGAGCGAGGAAGGGGGTGGGATCAGGAAAGGTTCATGAACTGGGACTCAAACTCAGGACACTGGAAGTGCAGTGGTGCTACATATTGTATCAGCGCACTGGCTACAGGCGATGGCAATTTCACATTCTTTGAAAACGCTTTGCAAACAGTTCAAAGTTAATCGTTTTAATTTCATCCTTAAAATTTAGCCTTTGTAAAGTATGAATTAATTGAATGTGGATCAGTGGCAACAATCTTCATGACAGCATTTATTAATGTCCACAATAGTTTGCGTAAAGACAACATTCTTACTAAAACAATTAGCTGTCTTATTTGAACACCCTCAGAGCTGGTTTGCCAAACCCATGCACTAGTGAAATACAGACTTTCATTTGGTTTCCTCGAGGCTCGCTTTTCACTACAAAGAGATCAGGCTCGTCTGTGTTATTACCGAATATAATTGACAGGGTCTAGAACAGCCTCCACTCCGTCTGAGAGCTGGAGTCCATGAATGTCACTTCTCATGAATCGGGCTTTAATGTCAAATCTCTTCTGCTGTACCCTCTTCATCAGCACTGTTCCCCAGCCTCCGCCTCGCAGTCCCAGACTCAGACTTTTTAACTTGGCTGTCAGCCGTTAAATGCTGCAGTATTTCACTCTGTTCTTTTTGCGAATGCGACTCAGAGGCCAGAGGGATGTGATGACATTCGGGCCTCAGGGCATCTTACAAGTGACCAGAGAGACTCCAACTTCACAGGGAGACTGAACAAAGCCAAAAGGGATTTTCATACCTCTGTTATCATAGAACATCATCTGCCACCTGAAATACACACACACACACACACACACACACGCACACACACATTCTGACTCTGAAAAAACATTATGAATTCCATCACCTGGCTACAGACCCCATTTCACACACTATAACATTTGGATGTCACGAAAGTGCGTATCTCATTTTCCCCCTCTCTCTGCCGGGGTAATGGAAAAGACCGGAAAACTTTTCATTATCTTTGTCTGTGTGTCGAGCACAGCAAACACACAATCTCCTTCTGGTCGCTTCCATAACATTGGTATTTGACATTCAGGGGACATGCGCAGTAAAAAAAAAAAAAAAAAATGATTCTTTTTGCAGTCTCTTCTCTGGAGACAATATGCTTGAGAAGATATGCCTGCGTCTCTCTCTCTTTTTTACTTTTTGGTTTTGGGAACTCAATATTTGCAAGTGCGCTGATCCCAAAAGACTGAGACAATGTGAGCAAAGATGAAGTATAGGCTGAGGACGGTCTTCTGAGGACATATCTGTATGTGGCGGTGGGATATGGGTTTTCAAGTAATGTGTGTTACATCTAAATATATAAAAATATAATAATAATAAAAAATGAAAAATAAAAATGAAGCAAACTAGCTTTAAAATATTATGTATAACTTTTAATCATTTCAATAGTTCACACTTAGGCTGCATTTACCCTGCAGATCTTGAAGGTCATTTCCAATTTTGTGACTGTATTTTTTTGCTGACCTGCTGACCATCATCTTTTAAAAGTGGTTCGTATCCAATTGTCTGCATTTACACAGCACACGGCAAGGATGCAATGACATAGAAAAAAAGAGCAGGCGCTGACTGACAGCTGATAATAAAAGAGCGGCCTTTTATCTGTTCCTGTATTTAATCTGTTTGTAGGGTTTCATTTTTTAAAATTCATTTTGACAAGTTGTTTTACTATATTTTACGACAGAAAAGTTCTCATTTGGCCATCTTCTTTTAATCTAAGCCTTTTAAAACCAGTAGGCATCTTAATGTCATGTCTATGGCATGATTTATGCACGTGATGTATGCAGTAGTTTTATATTAGTTTATATTGGTTACATGGCGGATATTGCACTCTCTCGCTCTCTTTTAACATCCTTAAATACTTGCAATACATGACAATATAAAAGCTTTTGTGGTCCTTGTGTATAAGATTTAAGGTTTTGCGACTCTGCTGAAGTCCGTTCTGCAATAAAAGCATCAGAGTTGACGTCATTCGCTATAGTTTTTAATCACGGACAACTTGGATTGACAGGTGAAAATCCGATCTACCTGCTTACACTGCAGACACAAGGACACGAATCCGATTTATATCGGATAAATTTCCACAAATGAACAAGGCCTGAATCTGATTTGAGTAAATTGGAATCCATGTGATTTGTGTCACATGGGAGAAAAAAAAAATCGGAATTGAGTCACTAGAAACCATGCAGTGTAAATACTGCCTTAGATATTGCTTGATGCTATTAGCAGGTTTGGCATGCTGTACCAGGAGAAAACCTTGAGCCTGGAGATAATTGAGCCCAGGGCTCCCGCCTAGTCAATTAGCATTTAGGGGGTCCGAGATGAGGTAGGTCTTGAGAGCTGCCCCTGGTAAAGGGATGAAGAGGAGGAGATAGGGTGGACGGGGGATTCTTCCAAAACGAAGATAAATCCAGCTGCCTCAATCATATCACATGCTCCTCTTGAAATTAGTTTGTAAAACTTCACTGAATTTGTATTTACAGACACAGATCTGAAACTTTTGCTAGGAGTATTAAAATGTATTTTTTAAATATTTAAAAGTAGGGCTGCACGGTGGCAAGAAGGTTGCTGGTTCAAGTCTCAGCTGGGTCAGTTGGCATTTCTGTAAAGAGTTTGCTTGTTCTCCCCGTGTTGCCGTGGGTTTTCTCCAGGTGCTCCAATTTTCCCCACAGTCCAAATACATGTAGTATAGGGCAATTGGGCTAAGTTGTCCATGGTGTATGTGTGTGAATGAGAGTGTATGGGTGTTTCTCAGTGATGGGTTGCAGCTAGATGAGCTTTCACTGCATAAACATATGCTGGATAAGTTGGCGGTTCATTCCGCTGTGGCGACCCCTGATTAATAAAGGGACTAAGCTGAAAAGAAAATGAATGAATATTTAAAAGTAACTCTATACAGTTGAGAATTTTCTTTTTTTAATGGAGAAAAAATAATTAAATATACTACTTTAATACCTAATTTCTTATGACTAATTGATTTATTCTTTCCCATGATGATAGTAAATTATTTTTAATAGGCAAATTGGCTTAGGCTAGGTTAATTAGGCAAGTCACTGGACTGTTTTGTTTTGAACTGATTTGTTCTGAAGCCAATCAAAATAAAACAAAATCCTAATGGGGCTAATAATTTTGACCTATTACGTAAAAAAAGCTTCTTTGCTCCCAGCCAAACTAAAAGAAATAAGACTATACAGTGGCGAAAGCCTATACCTTTGCCCACATTACTCCCTGCTTTTAAAAGACCTTCAGGATAAAGTTGTAGAAAGGCACAGATTTTGGCTACAAAAATGTTTCAAAGGCTGGGAAAGTGGTCACACTTTATTTTGATGGTCCGTTTGTTGAATTTAAGTTACATTGCATCTACATGCCAACTAATTTTCATTAGATTATAAGTAGACTTAGGTTGGGGTAAGGGTTGGGCTTAGAGTAAGTTGACATGTACTTGCAAAAAGTCAGTTAAATGTCTGATGAAGGAGCAGTATCAACAGATATTAAGCAGACAGTCTACTAATACTCAAATGGACCATCATAATAAAGTGTTTCCAGAAAAGTTAATTGGAATGTGAATTCATTTCAAGCTGTATGACAAATATGATGGGGTATGATGGTTTTCTCTCGGCACTGTATATATAATATAATATGTAGTCACATACTGCTGAAAGCAGTATTTACTGTCATTTTTATTAATATACCTATTATTTAACATCTTTAAACCTTTAAACAGCAGCCTACATGCATTGTCTTCAAGAAAACTCTGCATTTTCTATAGTCCTCCCTAGACAAAGCATCAGAGTACTAATACTTCAAAAACAAATAAGAAGCTAATGCTTTAATTGGTTGGCATCTGTGTATGTTGTTAACAGTTGTGCTAATTTCAAGGATTTGCTCCTGCATTCAAATGTGCTTCTCGCTTCCAAATCCTCACAGTGCGCACCTGGCTTCAGGGTATTTTAAGCTATTGCGATAAATAAAGAAAAGTCCTACAGCTTTTGTTCCAGAGATATGTGCCAGATGCTGCGACAACAGATGTGAAGCCCCACTGTCACGTCTTTGAAGCTCTCCGGCATCTCGGGACGCCGTAAAGAAGATTATGCCTGATTTTTGGCTGCATGTGCTGGAACCACAAGCACAACAATCAATCCTGTCCTAAACGGCGATGACCATGATTTAATTAATCTAAAACGACTATGGTAAAAAGAGCGGCAACACATTTCTAACACTGAGACACCATCATAATAAAACTAACTTGCATAAATTCCCAAAACTGTTTATTCAGACAGTTATGGGCCGTGATGATTCATAAGCCCTCACATTAAACTAATACAACGAGTGCTGGTTTATTATCTGATACATTGTGAGGTAATGAATGCTGAACATGGAGGGAAGGAATATACTCTGGATAAACAGAGAGATGGTGGTCTACTGTTTTAGAGGAATATTATTATGCAATATTAAGCAATAATGTTTTACATGAGCCATTGTTGACTAAGAGGAACAAATGCAAACTTATTTTCATACAGAAAAACAACAAAAAATACATTGTTTTCATTGGGTGTAGATTTTTTTGACAGATGTTTGACAGTTACATGACTCAAATTATCAAATAAATTAAAAAAATAATAAGGTTCATATTTAAGAATTTTATCAAAAAATGTATTCACTCGTCATACAATTTAACTGTCAAGCTGTTCACTGCTCAATATAAATGTATAAATTATAATATGTTTATTAAAAAGGCTTAACAGTTATGAAGGGGTAACCCTGAATAGTCAAAGATTCAAAGCTTTGATTGGAGGAACCTGATCTCTCTTTTGATTATAATATTAAATTCTGAAAAGAGGATCGTGCCATTTTGGCTATATGGGGGTTCCTCAATATCTAATTTTACATCGTACAACCAGTTTTCTTCACTTAAGTTACTTTATAGCTTATTGTCATGTAATTATTGCTGTAATAAAAACATGAAATGAAAATAAGAAAGCTTTTAATAAGTATTTTAACATGGGTGAATAAATCCAACCACCCGTGAGAGATTTAATTTTCACTTTCCAAAATATGTAACCGACAGAGGAGCATCTATAGGCAGCAGGATTTAAAGCTTCACAATATCTGTGATTAAAATGAATTAATTCAATTTGAATTATTAAAAGTGTGAGAGCAAAAGATGAACAAAACATATTTTTGTTCCAATCCAACAAAGACATCATATCACTCAACACATCTCCTTACACTTAAATGTTTGTTTTTAACCAATATAATTCTCACAAGTCTGTTCTTTTATTTACTTATATCATAGTTCTATTATAAATGTTAATTCCATTAAAGAAAATAGCTTGACACAAGCAGACATTTAACTGGTTTGTTGTGCTATGCAATGTGCCTGAATGCTTGCGCTCAGATCCATCTAATGAATGAACAGCTCAATGCAGCAGATTATAACAAAAATTTATGTTTGTTAGTTTTTATCTTTTTGTCCACATTTTTAATCTTGTCATTTTTCATCAAAATAATGAGCTGTTCTTTGTGTTTATAAAGCTATTAGCGGCAAACATTTTCGCCCCCTTTTTCATTGACAAAATTAACGCTGCTATTAATTAAGGAGTAACATACAATGTTAGATTCAATCAATCAATCAATCAATCAATCAATCAATCAATCAATCAATCAATCAATCAATCAATCAATCAATCAATCAATCAATCAATCAATCAATCAATCAATCAATCAACCAATCCAATCAATCCAATCAACTCCCTAACAATCTACTCCCTCAGTCACTCATTCACTCACTCATCCACCCACCCACCAACCAACCAGTCAACCAACAAACCAACCCACCTCCAACCAACCAACCAACCAACCAACCAACCAACCAACCAACCAACCATCCAACCAGCAAAGCGACATCCAACTACCGACCTCCAACCAACCAACCGACTTTTAACCAACCGACCAACTAACCGACTTTTAACCAATCAATCAATCAATCAATCAATCAATCAATCAATCAATCAATCAATCAATCAATCAATCAATCAATCAATCAATCCACTCCCTCACTCACTCACTGACCAACCAACCAACCAACCGACCTCCAACCAACTAACCAACCAACCAACCAACCTTCAACCATCCAACCGACCTACCGACCAACCAACCAATGAACCGACCGACCAACCAACCAACCAACCGACCGACCAACTAACCGACCTCCAACCAACCAACCAACAAACCAACCAACCAACCAACCAACCAAAATAAATGATGTTTTGCTGCACAATAGGATGATGAAGCACATTTGGCTTGAGGATCAGAATAAATAAACTCCACACAGGCCACACAACAGGAACACAATGTCTAGACTTAAAACTAAACCAATAAAAACCTTTTCATCAACATTGGAATAGATTTGTTTCAGTATAAGCCTTCTACATGCCTTCTACATGATTTAACTCTTGTGCTAAAGGCTAACCTAAAGCCTGCCATCTTTAGATGCTAAATTAGATGTGGAAAGGTTCTAATTATGAAATGTAAATAGCAACATCAGTCCTTGCTTGACACTGATATAGGCTTACTTTCAAGTAAGCAAGTAGAGGCTCCACTCTTCCTTACATTTCTGTTTCTAAATAAATACAAATCCCACAATATGTAAGACACAGAGCCCTGGTGAACCTCCTTCTGCTGTTTGTAGGCGAGATAAGAATGCCACTAGAAGAGCCGAAAATACTCATCAGAAATCTAATAGAACAGGAAGGCAATCATAATGCACTGACATGTCAGCTCAATAGAGTGATGCAGAGAAAGAGAGACAGAGAAAGAGGGAAGAAGGGGAAGAGGAATGTTTTGACAAGAATCTGAAGAAATGAGCCATTCAACTAGTTGGGAACCATTTTAAATATCGGCCAAAAGTTCAGATGTCACAGCAAAACCACTTTCATTTAAACAGATATGATTTTGTCTATCCTGTATGCACTCATATGCATCACATTCTAGACATTTCTGTGTATTTTGGTTGGGTTCTGATATGTTTAGTTAAAGTGCTTTAATTAGCACGCTAATATTAATTAACTGTTAGATGGCTAGCACAACAAGACTCTCAGAAATGTGGCACCTTTAGATGAAGTCTGATAAACATTCAACCTAACCTTTTTTTTTATCTTGTCATGCATACCTTTTGATTTTTTTAAGCAGGACATGTAGTTGTATTTGTATAAGTACAATGACATCTTCATAACACACTTAATTGCAGTTGTAATAATGTCTTAGCAATAATGTCTTCATAACACACCTAAGAACATGTTCTCTATTTAGAAAGTGGAACAAAAAAGATACATTTAAGACCACAATGATACATTTAAGTATATACAGCAGGCAAAATAAGTATCGAACATGTCATATTTCTTTTCTGGGAATAATATTTCTGTTATTGCTGTTGACATGGAACTGATCCAGATTTTGGTAAAATCTCAAACAATACAAACATAAAAAAAATTGTATTATTAGTATGTGTAATAGTAATGGAATGACACAAAGAGAAAGTACTAAACTACTGAAATGTATTGAATACCTTAAATAAATTGCAGCTTAAAGAAACCCTTTTATATGGAGTTTGAAGTTACATGAATTGCTCATTCTGTAAAAAAAGTCCTATATAATTTACAGTAACTTACTGGCGGCAATTCACCAGTAACTTACTGTAAATCTAATTACAACATAAATACTGTTTACATTTACACAGTGCCATTTATCTTGCTGTATATGCAATTACAGTATTGTATATCTTAACTGTAATATATACAGTAAGCTTCAGTTATCTTAACCATAATGTATTTTCTAACAATATATATTTTTTGTAATTCATTGTTCAATTAATCAATCAGTACTACAATAAAAAAAAACTGAAAAAAAGTCCATTTCCTGCTAACATTTAAGTGTTGTTAAGCACGTTCATTAACACCACTGATTTGCTATTGTGTTCACTTGCTCAACAGAAATGACTGTGATTGGCTGTGACAGTCACTACTGTTCACCAAGTGCAAACACAGTTACACAGACACTGTAGCATTTCAAAGTCATAAAGATCAGTTGATGGGGTACAGCAGAAGCTTCAGGCAGAAAAAAAATCCCTTTGTGTGATTGGTCATGTTTCAGGTTCATTTATTTTACTGTATTTCAATTTACAGCAACTTAAAAAATACTGTATTTTAATGGTGCCAAGAGGATATTTCACACAACGCAACTTTAAAATGCAGTACCACACTTTATAACTGTTTTACCGTAAAATACAGTTTATTTTACAGTTAGTACTGTAAAATCTACAGAAATCTAATTTACAGAAATTGTTAACAGCACAGGTTTTTCAGGGGCGTAGATTTAGGGTGGACAGAGGTGACGCGTCCTCACCATTATCCACCGACCATAGAAATGTCCCCACAAATAATTCAATCCACTTAAAAAAAAAAGAAATTCCGCTGTTAACATTAACATAGACAATTGACACCCAGACACGAAGAAAGGGTTAAATCACATTCTCTCGTTGAGTCCCCCCACCCCCAAAATGCATACGGACATTTTGAATGGCTGTGCCTCTCCCTGCTATCATGTAAGGGCTGTAGCTGCCTTCAGATACAAGCAGCGCCAAACACGGTGGAATTTGGGCTTTCAAATGACACGATACAAAGAGAAAAGTGCTTATAGTTTAATGTTAATTATGTTCCAGAGAATTATAAAAAATATATATAGCTAGCATTTGACAAAGGAGAACTTCCAGAATCTCTCCCAGTTCAGTGCTGGATTTAGCTCCTCCCACTGACGAAGCTGTGGATTGTGAGGCAAAACCTCTTAAGTATTTTTATTTGTTAAAATTGATCAATTACATGCACAGTGTCTAGCATTAATGGTATGTTGTAGCTAGGACAGGGAAATGCTGTTTGGCACAGCTAACAATTGAGCTACAAATTTATATTTATCAGTCAAACCTTTTTTTCAATTAGGGACATAACTAGTTTGAGTCTGTTTTTAAAACCAGTACTAGATGTGTAAATGACAGCCAGTTTAATGTAGCAAGAAGTACAATTCAATTGACAAATGTTGCTGTTTGGTTCAAAACAAGCAGGCTTTTTCCGAATTGTCCCCTCTTCCCTCTTTTACTTCATAACTGACAACACCAATGAGCAGGACTGCATGATGACAACTTAATAAGCAGACAGGAAGTGTGAATGTTGTGTTAGTGTGTGTGAAGAGAAGAGTATGTTTTATTTTTTTTCCATGCTAGTTTAGGCTCGTATTTTTGAGGAACAGGTTGTGACAGTTTGGCACACACGGTAAGAAAATAATGAATTCCAAATATTTCTCTCTGTTTGCCTCAGTGATACTGTGAGATGACGGGTCACTTCTCTAATAAGAAACCTGTGACTCAGGCCTGTGTAACAAGACGTTCCACTCAATCATTTTCAAGTGCTTCTGCTTCCTGCGAGGGCTTTATGCCCCTTGTTTGAGAGGTAACTTTCCAAAACTCACACTCTGAACTCACACTGTGTACTAACAACATAGAACATTCGTTAAAAAAAAACTGAAAGTACCAGGAATTCAGCTCTTAAAGGAACCATAACCTGCAATTATCCTTTAGCACATATATATTTAAAGGTTTGAAGTCACTAATATATTTTAAAAACTACAGATACTTTTTTTCTAGCAATAATGCATTTGTTTTATAAAAAAATCTAAAGTATAAATATATAATTGCACATTTTGACAATTTATTAATTTTTTGAGCACCAATTACCAAATTAATACCAATAACAAACTTTTGATTGGTAGTGTACACACTTCAAATGTTTTTCTCTTCCAGGAAAAACAAACAAATGACTCATACTGCACAGATGTTTGCTCAATCAGATGCTAGAAATCAGTGAATGCCTCAGAATTTATGTAATTTGTTCAAATATTGAGTTATTCATATTCCACCTTATAAATATGCTATGGAAATAGTGTTTTGGGCATTTACACATGACAGTAAAAAATAATTTGTCAACAAGATATTTTTCTGTTCTCAGCATTCTCATTAATGATAACTAACCATTTCAGCTTACTTTAGTTTATTCTTTTAATTAAATCAGGCAAATACTTGCAATCAGCTAGCAAGTAATAAATCCTAGCATTCAAATACACAAAAATAAGTTATAATAATAAACTTAATGGGGATATATCGGATATATCCGAAATGCGGATAGTTCATTACAAGATTTTAATCAGGTTGTAATTTTCATACCGTTACATCATTTCAATTGTGAATGACTTTTTTGCAGCACACAAACTATATAATATATTGTAAAACAGATATTTTGAAAAGTGTCTCTGAAAAGCAATTCCTTTTAAACTATTAACTTAAATCTTATCTTGATTTTTAAGAGGACCTATTATGCAAAAATCACCTTCATAAGGGGTTTAAACACAGTTGTGTGGTAACAGTGTGTAAATATAGCCAGCCTCTAATGGTCAAAATGAATTAATTCTATTTTTTATAATCACACTTGATAAAAACAGTCTGCAGAAACACTTTGATTGGCATTCTCCCTTTGTACGTATCATCAGAGGGGAAAAGTCCCCCGCCCATGAGTGAAAATCTCTCCCTAATAATCATAATAGCCCTTAGTGTGAAGCAGCAATCCGTCAGAGTTTACACACTATACCTTCCTTCATTCATTCATTTTCTCTTCGGCTTAGTCCCTTTACTAATCTGGGGTTGCCACAGTGAAATGAACCACCAACTTATTTAGCTATTGTTTATGCAGCGTATACCCTTCCAGCCAGAAACCATCACTGGGAAACACCCATACATTTCAAGTCACACACATACACTACAGACAATTTAACTTGCCCAATTCACCTATTGAGCATGTCTTTGGACTTGTGGGGGAAACCGGGGCCCCCGGAAGAAACCCACGCAAACACAGGGACAACATGCAAACTCCAAACAGAAATGCCAACTGACCCAGCTGGGGCAGGAACCAGCGACCTTCTTTCTGTGAGGCGATTGTGCTACCCACTGCACCACTGTGACGCCCACACACCTAACCTGCTGAAGGTAATTTTTAAAGGCTAGCAGCACAATCTCATTTGAACTTAAAGTGACGGTCACCAAATGGCACGATTTGAATCAAAGCCTATAAAGGGCAGTTTTAAAAAATTCTAAAAAATATTTGTGGTGTATTTTGAGCTGAAACTTCACATACACTCAACTCTTAAAAAAGGGCATAATAAGTTTCATTTAAAGGGCACATATTTTAGCCCCATTTCAAGATTTAAGATAAGTCTTTTGCGTCTCCAAAATGTGTCTGTAAAGTTTCAGCTCAAAACACCCATCAGATTATTTATTATACCATTCAGAATATTGTAATTTTCTGCTCTGAACACAATGTAGCTGTTTTTGTGGCCTGTGCCTTTAATGCTGGTTCTCCCCACTCATTTTTCCCATGTGAGAGAGTGTGCCTTAATCTCCGCTTCGGCTGCATGAGAGAAACAGCACAGTAACAGACATGAAGGAACCAGACCTCACATATCGTTTGTAAGAAATACTACAGTAAAAACTTTCCCAATGATTATTTGATGTATTTGTTGCGGAGTTAATGAGTCGATGAGATCAATGAGTCACACACACAATGTCGCTACAAAACAGAGACATGTTTATACACATCTGTCAATCAATTCGGTGGGCGGGGAAACTGCACTCAAACGTCACGTTATGGTGGACCTCAAAATGGGAGGGATTTGGATCCTATTTTAACGTGAGGAAATAAAAAAGGGACTTATTGTCTTTATATGACCCCAATATGACTACACACTATACTGTACCTATACACAGTACTGTCCAAACAGCTTCCAAAAGATAATTTTCATCATAGGTGCCCTTTAAATTGAAATAAAGTTACATGCATTCACACATGAGAATCGAAACAACATTACTTTACCCTTTCAGCACACAATAAGCTATTGCTAAACACTTGTGGTGACCACGGTGTCGCGATTGCCATTACTCTGAACCAGTTCATCCCAGCGTGATCTCAGGGAGCCACTTTTCTCTCATCGATCTGTGTGTCCAACTGTGAAGAATAACTGCAACAAACACCTCAAACGCAGCAACACAGAGAGAAGTTACTCCTCCACTGCCATGCCAATCACCATCACCCACTCAAACAACTTGATAGGTCAGGAGAAGTGAGTCATCAACATAAATGGTGGCTTATACAATCACGCGTTTCTCATTTGGCCGAAAAAAGACGAGGCAGCATTTAAATGAGAGCATGGACACATACTCGCACATGGTTAATGACTATTCTGAGGAATATTTCGGTGTAATATGCCATAACACTTATTCCAAATGAGCTAATTTGTTGGTCTGGTGAGCACACAAATCCCGTTAAGGTGTAATTCAAAGAGTGGTCAGACTGCGTGAGCTCAAAGGTGAGGAATTGTGGGTATTGACGCACTTTCAGCAAGCTGAAATATTGAGCAGCGGAAAACTGCTGGAGCCCTAGAGAGAACTATAGAGATAGCTGAACTCTCTGCGAGCTGCTAAATGTCGAATTAAACAGTCAATCAATTTCAGGGTGAATAAGAGAGAGGGAAAAGCGAGCGAGAGAAGGAGTAAGAATGGGGTGAGACGCATCGACACGAGTCAGGCTGGGAATAAATGAGGTCTCGGCTCATAATAAACCCATATTTGTAATAAACAGATGCTGTGGAGGCATAAAATTGTCTTTTTAAATGGAGAGGGATTTGGCTGATGACGCACCATTACACACGGTGTTAACGCCCGACAAGGCCAGAAAGGGCCAGATAGATAGATGAATAGAAAGATGGCGCGCTTGTTCTCCATCACACTTTCCTGCACCCGTTCACTTCAGGTCTCTTTGCCGGGAATGAACGCTGGAGATATTGTGTAGCTAGAGAAGCTAATTTTATTCATAGACTGAAAGACGGATAAAAGAGAATGAAATGGAGAGCGAGAAGAGAAAGACAAGTCGAGGGGAAGAGACAGGCTGCCAGAGAAAAAGCAATGGATAAAAGATGTATTGAGATTCAGCTGTGTAAAGCCAACCGCCGCAGAAACAGAACAGCTACAGCCTAAAGCTAGTAATGCTACGCTAGTTACACTAATGCTTACAACAAATGATGGTGTTTGAAGTGTTTACTGAGAGAAATCTTTTGTTAAAATGCAAACAAATGAAAAAATAAAATACAATAAATAAATATAGATGTTTCCCAGTGCTCGGTTGCGGCTGGAAGGGCGTCGGCTGCGTAATACATATGCCGGAATAGTAGGCGGTTCATTCGGCTGTGGCGACCTCTGATAAATGAGACTAATCTGAAGGAAAATGAATGGATGAATGAATACTGATGCTTCTCTTTGCGAGCGTCTGTCTTAAAATATAAAAGTAGATCTTTACATGCATAACATGATTTTTTAATACATTGTATAATACATTATACCACTTTTTATGTGAAATTCTTCACAATAATTTAAAATTCTTCTACAAATAATGTAATAATGCAACACAATCTCACAGCAATTCGTAACTTTTTGATTTAGTGGCTAATTCGTATCAATTCGTACGGTCTAATTTGTACTATTTAGTATGATTTGCTCATCACCCAATGGCGGTTGGGTTTAGGGGTGGGGTTGGGTGCCACGCCTCCTTTTTAACGAATTCGTACGAATTAGCCACTAAACTGACAAAAGGTAAAATACTTACGTTTTCTCATGAGATTAGGCTGAATAATGTCACCATGATCATAATAATGACACAATTTTTTTAAATATTTAAAAATGTATGAAATGTTTTCACCAGGCCATAAAGAAGTAGTTTATGTTTGTAGTCTAGTTGTGAACCCAGGCTCATTCTGAAAACGTATCTCTATATACATTTTTGGAGAGCGCCAAATATGTCTCAGGAGCTATGTTTTTTTTTCCAGGTCCCTGTGTATGCTTTTTGAGATCCCAGATTTCTCTGGTGAGTGTCATTCACGCATGCTCTTCTCATATAAATCCACCAGCGACCACTGTTGACTGACTGTTTGACTGACCAATGACTGACCCAACCAACAGTATTTTCAAAAGCACTGATTGACCCGGCCACCCACTTCCCTAAACCCAACCGACAGTTTAAAAAACAATCCAGAAAAAGAAAAGCCCTTGTATGATTTTTACCACATTTTCAGAATTTACCACATTCTTACCCTGTTATTTACTTGTTTATTATATTTTTTGAATTCTGTTTTTGTCTTACCCGCTTTCTGAAACCGTACTTTGCCAGACTTGACCCCCGTCGTTGTGGTCAACTTCTCTCTGTATCTCAAGTCCACAGACATACATGGCGAGCTAACTGTAACAGTGGGAAAGCCTTCCATACGGAGTTAAGCGGTCAGCTGGTAAGCACGAAAACAAACAGCGGCATACCACCCCGTATCATTCGTTTTAAAAAAGGAATTCAGCCATACCTTCCTCTGGCTCCATAATTCACGATTTCCAGAAATGTATATTGGTCTACATTTTCAGAATGTAGCCATTTTTCCAATAATTCCTGCAATCTTGCAGTGTCTCATATCACATGCATACAGTTACAAACTAACAGCTGCACAACCCTGCCCGAACTCCCCCCACCTTCTCCACACACATGCACACATACTTGTACAGCTATCTTTGTGGAGACTTCTTAAAGACATAATGATTATTATACTTTAAAAACAGTTTTTTTCACCCCCCTAAATCAACCCAACCCTCACAGGAACAATCAAATTTTCTAAAACTTCTGTCTGATTTCAAAGAGACGGATGGAATAATAATGTGAATGTTGTGATTGGCCAGTTCTCCTCATGGGAACCAAAAATGTCCTCAAACTGTAAAAAAAAGCTGTGTCCCAACACAAATTAAGTTAACTTAACAAATTGAAGTGGATACAACATAAAACAGGGTGACACTGTGGCTTAGTGGTTAACACTGTCGCCTCACAGCAAGAAGGTCACTGGTTCGAGTCCCAGCTGGGTTAATTGGGATTTTTGTGTGGAGTTTGCACATTCTCCCTGTGTTCACGTGGGTTTCTTCTGGGTGCTTCGGTTTCCCCCACAGTCTAAACACATGCGCTGTAGGTGAATTGAATAAACTAAATTGGCTGTAGTGTATGTGTGTGAATAAGTGTGTATGGATGTTTCAAAGTACTGGGTTGCAGCTGGGAGGGCATCCACTGTGTAAACAGTATGCTGCTCAAGTTTACAGTGGCAATCCCTGATGAATAAAGGGACTAAACTGAAAGAGAATGAATGAATGAACATAAAACAATGAAGTTGTGACAAAATAAAATCTTAAAAAGTGTGTTGTTTAAGCTTATTTTAAATATGTAGTTTGAACAAGAAGCACAAATCTTTTTTTTCAGTGCATACGAGGTCAAAATTTACTTGTAGTGCTGTACTACCGTTTGGTCCCCACAATGTAAGGAATACAAGGCACACATACACATCGCAATTAAGAAAGATGCAGAAATGCATAGCAGCGATGGTTGGAATAATAATGTGAATGTGGTGATTGGAGAATAAAGGAGCACCTGTAGATGCCGAGAGGAATTATCCTGCTCATTTTCTCTGTTGTGTCTCTTTGGGAAAGTGGCAGAAATCAGTACTGTGGGACTGGAGGAAGAAGAGGAAGAGTGAAGGCCTGTGGTATACAGCCACACATCTTTACTCTGATAATCACCCTCTCAAGGTCACCTTGTCCTCTAACATCGCTGTGGAGTTGGAGAGGACGGAGAACCTCACCTGTGCAGAACAAATGCGTAATTGAGGCAGCGCAGTGATTAGCCTGAGTGCCGTTTGTTGAGAAAAGCACATCTGCACATGTGCATGGACTCAGTGGGCCTTTGCTGGCAGATGATAAGAAAATAGCGGCTGTAAATATTTCCTACAAACCCCCTTTGGCCGAGCACAAAATGTCTGAAATCTCCCTATCTCCCTTCCCTCATTTTCACTTTCCTTGAGGCTGCAAAACTATCCAAAACCTGTAAAGACCAGCACAATAGAACACTTATACCACACACACACACACACATATACTTTACAAAAACTTGACACTGGGTGACAAGAGGAAGTGATAAAACTGTTTAATTAAGATACAAAGTTTTAAAATATGGCTACAAGCTGACAGACTATTTGGGCAAGGCTTATACTTATTAATTTATCATTTAATTATGCATTTGTACTTGTTATTATTTGTAGCACTCAACATTTGAGGAACTTTTAAAAAGATATTCATGCTCACTTCACAAGACCTCAATGTATCAATAATATCCAGCTGCAGACCCACACACATTTCAGCACACACAACCCAGCACACACGATCTAGTCAGGGGCAAACCATTTATGGTTACGATGGATGTTAATGTTATTAACGTCTTCTCGGATCTTGTCATCAATATATTTTTATATATATTGCTAATACGTAGTGTACACAATAGACAATAGTGTATACTAATTCACAAATACGGCGATCAAGACGGGCGAATTGGGAGCGTTGTTTCCAATCGCCACTCAATTGAATAGACTGAACAGTTTTCAATCAGTCATCTTAGATAATTAGTCATTATTTATCTGACAGTGTCAGTTTAGCAGATACTCATTTGCTGGCTTTGCTGAAACATGTCAGAGATATATAAACATCTAAATTGGACAGGTTTAATTAATATAATGAATTCATTATAATTAAGGAAATAACTGCAAGTTAATATGTATAGGCTATAATACATCTTTATATGTAATAAAAATCTTTTTACATTTAATAAATGTATAACACTATATTAATATTTTACTCCAGTGATTGAATTGAATTTATTTTGCTTAATTTTCCAATAACTTTTAATTAATATTTTCCCACATTAAATGCTACTGTATAGCAATTTATAGTAAGTAATATATTGTTGTTGAACCATAAAGTACTTGTAAATATTGAAACTAAGTTAGTTTATTACACTTAATCCTACAGTTAGATGGTCTATTATGTTTTCTTTGTGTATGTGGATACGTGAATAAAGTCATAAGTAGGGTCAGACAGAATCTGCGGACATTTTTTGCTATTTCTCCAGAAAATTTCGTTAAAAACTGCAGATTTGTGTGGAATGATTATCATAATTAAAATAATTAAAATAAAATAATTAGCACCATAATTAAAAACTTAATATGTATGAAATAATAAAGAATACATTTTTAACTTTTATTTAATGTTTCCAATGCAAATTCTATTAGATCCACTTATTTGGTAAACAAAGCAAGTCTCTCATTTAAAATATCAAAGATAGACAGCAAATATTACTTTACAAACTATATTGTAAAATAAATCATATGAAAATTTTAATATTACTATTATTATCTCACAATAAAATTTGTGAAATGACTTTAAAAACTGAATAAGTATAAATTTACACACATTTACACAAGTAAATGAACAGACTCAATGATGGGCTAAAAATCTGCAAAAATCTGTGGATTTCTGTGTGTGCAGATTCCGAGTGGGTCTAGTCATAAGTGTTTTAACTAATTGTTTTTATTTACATAAATTGAGTACCAAAACTGCATAGATGTTAAAATGATCGTTACGATATAATAATGAAATGATGATTGAAACGGGAAACCCTAAACTGTTCACAGTCTAATCTAATGAATGGCAATCGTAGCACGGACTGTCTCGATCGCCATATTTGTGAAATTCAGTAGGTGGCGATAATGCTCCTAAGGAGTTAGTCGCTGTTAAACAAGAAAAAAGACGACTGATCCATCTTTAACCATATATGGTTCGCCCATGCCAAGATAGTGTGTGTTGGATTGTGTGTGCTGAAACGTGTGTGGGTCTGTGGGTCTGCAGCTTGAAATCTCTCCAATGTATTGACAGGGGTAATGGGAATTCCTTAGTTTTGACCATTGACTTGTAATTTATGAACCATAAAGGAACAAAGTTTTAGATGAAAATCTACTTTAATTTTATTTTAAGTCTTCGCAGAAAAGCTAGTTTATGGTAGAATCCTCCTTTTCGTTGATTAATGTAATGCCAAGGCAAAATTAAACTTTTTTTTTTTATAAAAACAAACAAAAAAACAAACTATTTATTATGTTTAAGGGATAGTTCACTGCAAAAATGAATAATTACTCACTATTTACTTTCCTGAAGTGTTATAATCCTTAATGAGACTTTAATAACTGTGGAAACACATCATCATAAAGTCTATGAAAAATGTTTACCTCAATATACATGTTTTAATGTATCATATAAATATAATATTAATGGCATTATTAATTATATTATCCACATAGTTTTACCACTGTAGAACTAATGATGTATCATGGGTGGTAGTCTGGAATGCTCACAGGTTAAAAAACTAAACTTTATCCATGAATCACTGCTTTCGTTGTAACAATTGCCACTATAGATTTAGAAGACGTGTAAACTAAAACTATGCAAATTGTTCCCTTTGTTTACATCATTTTATATCACTCAGTATTTTGTGCTTCAATCACGCCTTCTATATGAGAACTGAACATGCATAAAAAGTGCATATTGAGTCACTCTCGAGTCACAAAAACACTCATAAAACACTTAAATCCCCATGCAGACCTCAAAACGTCATACTGTAAAACACGACAAGCATCGCAATCAACACACTGCTAATTTGAGTAGAAGAGCTAACTCCTCCTGACTTCACACTTTAAAAAGCAGGATTTCCTTTCAGCGTGTTGAAAAAAAAAAAATCATAGCCACTTAAATTTGTGAAGTAGATGTAAATCTGTGTTGAAGCTACATTTAAAATTGTCACTGGCTTTAAGTGAAGTTGGCCAGGGGATTCTAGATCCCAGAATGCTTTGAAATGAGAATGTTGTGTTGGGATTCAGTAATTGTTATATTTTTGGCATTTATATTTACATACCAACACAGGCTCATTCTGAATATGTACCCCTTTATACATTTCTGAAGAGAGCAAAATAAGTCCCAGGAGCTATGTTTTTTTCATTTTTTTTATTTTTATTTTTTTACGAATCCATCAGAGGCCGGTACGTATGCTTTTTCAGATCTCAAATTTCTCTCATTCATCCCATTCATGCCTGCTGTTCTCATGTAAATCCACCAGAGGCCGTTGTCGACTGACTGACTGACTGACTGACCAACTGACCGAACCCCCCACCCTCCCCCTTTTCTAAACCCAACCAATAGTGTTTTAAAAAGCACCGATTGACCCACCCACCCACTTGTCTAAACCCAACCGCAGTGTTTTCAAAAGCAAACTAGAAAAAAAAAGTCCTTCCGGCTGCCTGATTTTAACCACGTTTAAAATTTTTACCACATTCTCACGCTGTTATTTACTTGATTATTTTATTTTTTGGCTTTTGCCAAAAATTTATTGGAAACATTCTTCACCGGACTCGAACTCCGTAGTCACGATCATCTCCCCTCTGCATCTGAAGTACGCCGATGTACGTGTCGAGCTACCGGAAAAACTGGTAACAGAGGAAAAGCCGTCCACATGGTGGTAAGGAGTCAGCTGGTCAGCACCATACTGCCCAGGAGCGTTTGTTTTAAAGACGAAATGCAGCCATACGTTCCTCTGGCTACATACTTTCCGATCTCCAGGGCTACGTTTTCAGAATGAACCTATGTTGATACATACAGATGAAGACAATCTAGTAACCCCTGTGAAATTGTTATTATTTTTCAAATATTTCCGAAGTGATGTTTAACAGAGTAAGTAAATTTTTACAGTATTTCCTATTACATTTTTTTTTCAACTGGTGAAAGTCTATTTGTTTTAGTCTTATTTCTTTTGTTTGTTAAAAATTATTTTACTGTCAATATTACTAGCTGCCTAAAGAAATGGTTTGAAACACAGACCTACTTTCTACAGGACACTATTTTCATCAGAACAAGCCACTGTTGTCCGATGACATGGATATTTAATCTAATATATTTAATTTAACTTAATTAACCTAGTTAAACCTTCTTTTGCTGGTCCGTTTGTTGAATTTAAGTTACATTGCATCTACAAGCCAACTAATTCTTTCGGATGAGATGTTAACCGAGGTCCTGACTCTCTGTGGTCATTAAAAATCCCAGGATGTCCTTCGAAAAAGAGTAGGGGTTTAACCCCGGCAACCTGGCCAAATTTGCCCACTGGCCTCTGTCCATCATGGCCTCCTAACCATCCCCATATGATAATTGGCTTCATCACTCTGTCTCCTCTACACCAATCAGCTGGTGTGTGGTGTGCGGTCTGGCGCAAAATGGCTGCCGTCGCGTCATCCAGGTGGATGCTGCACACTGGTGGTGGATGCTGCACTGGTGCTGCACGCAGCTGCCAGGCTCTTAACAGGCACAAAAAAACGAGAACACATTACACCTGTACTGTTTTCCCTACACTGGCTGCCAATCCAGTTTAGAATTCAGTACAAAGTTCTGTTGTATGTTTTTAAATCCCTCCATGGCCTGGCCCCTGAGTATATTTCTTAGCTAATTAATATACACCAACCTGTGAGATCTCTTCGCTCTAAGGACCGTCTCTATCTGCAAGTTCCACGATCATGCTTAAAATGTCGAGGTGATAGAGCTTTCTCAGTAGCAGCTCCAAGACTCTGGAACGATCTTCCACTCTCCTTAAGAAGAGCTCCAACTTTTGAGTCTTTTCAGAGGTCACTGAAAACACTTATTTTCTTTAGCTTTTAATCATGTGATGTGAGTTTATGTATTTTAGTTTTTGTGTATATTTGCATGCGTTTTATGTGTTTTTTGTACAGCACTTTGGCACCCATTGTGGTTTGTTGAAAGTGCTATAGAAATAAATTGAGTTGAGAGTTGAGTTGAGTTGGATGAGGAGACCCCCCCTATATGTAAAGTGTTTTGAGTGCCCAGAAAAGCGCTATATAAATGTAAGGAATTATTATTATATATTATTATATTACTGTTAGGTTGGAGTTATGGTTAGGGTTAGTGTAAGTTGTACAAAGTTTCTTATAGTCAGTTAAATGTCTGTTTAAGGAGCAGTATCAACAGCTATTAAGCAGACTGCCTACTAATACTCAAATGGACCATCACAATAAAGTGTTACCAAGCCTTTAAATTGCACTTTATATTAGCTGTATACTTGTATCTTGCTAAATAACTAGTAAACTATTATGTGCTGCCATCATGACAAAGGAAATTAAAGGGTAGAAATGATAGTTATGAAACTATTAGGTTTAAAATTAATGAAAAAAATATCTTCTCTCCGTAAAAAAGCACTTGAGAAATATTTGAAAAAGAAGTTTGGTGTTTTAGTCATTTGGCATTCAACGGATCATTCTAAAACAGTAGCAATACTTATTCTTCTAGATATTATTTTAATAGTTATATTGGTATATAAAATGGGAAAACGTTTTACACTAATTTTGATTAAACTAATGAATAATTGAATAATTAAAAGAATAAATGAGCAAACAACGACAAAAAAAAAAAATAAAAAATAATCCAGAAATCATTTAGCCCTTTCTTATTGTACAAAACTAGTGGCATATGATGGTTCTAAACAGGTGCATTAACAGACGTTCATTCAAATTAAAAATTTAATTTCCACAATTAGTTTGCACCAACAATTAATTTTAGTAGATGAAGAATGTTTTTGTTTGCTCAGAAAAAGCAAAACTGAAACACAACAGACCAGTGTTTTAATCTACATGTTGAAACGGGCAATTAAACTTACGAGTAACTGAGTGATTGATGCTTTCTGTCAAGACTGAGACCGGATAGACTGACAGCTTGTGGAGATAAACTATTCAACCAGCGACTGGCACAAACTAGAGACATTTCCTCCTGGTTCAGCTACATTGCACCAAGCTCTAAATCAAAACAGACGCCATCCGTATCAGGCGGATTTCACAACCATTTTCTATCGCCACCTCTTGATGTGTTTCTTATTACACTGTTTCCCAAATGTGAAACTTTTCAGTGGGATCTGAAGCTTGTGGTGTTAATAATTAAGCCATTGCTCTGTCACGAAATGCGGTCTAGTGACTTGATCTTTACTCGTTACAGTCAAAACAGCATATCCAAACATCCCACCTCCACTGCACGAATAAAACCACACACGGACGTCCTCACTGGTGCCGCATGACCAATCTCTGAACTATTATCAGGAGGATGTAATTGTGGGAAATGCTGAGCTGGCGCAGCATGTGAGCAGAATCGCACACATTAAGTATAGAGCAATGCTGAAAAACAGGCAGGTGTGGATGAAAGCTGAGCAAAGGTGACGAGGTAAATTACACAGCTGTGAAATGTTACACAAAGATGACCATGATTTAATGATGAGTGTGGGATTACAACAGATGAAGGTATAGAAGTGTAGAAGTTGTGTTATTTCCACCCACAAGACTGAAAGCAAAACTTTTATTTAAAGTGACAGTACAAAAAAATACAATGTAATGTAATGTGTACTTATATAATGCATTTATTGTGTATGGCCATACACCCAAAGCGCTTTACAATCATGAGGGGGGTCTCTCCACAACACCACAAGTGTGAAGCATCCAATTGGATGATGCGACAGCAGCCAGAGGACAACAGCACCAGTGTGCTCACTACACACCAGCTATTGGTGGAGGGAAGAGACAGTGATATAGCCAATTCTGTGGATGGGGATGATTGGGAGGCCATGATGGGTAAGGGCCAATTGAGGGACTTTGGCCAGGACACCCGGGTTACACCCCTGCTCTTTACGAGAAGTGCCATGGGATTTTTAATGACCACAGAGAGTCAGGACCTCGGTTTAACGTCTCTTAGACGGCGCCAACTGACAGTATAGTGTCCCCTTCACTTTTACTGGGGCATTAGGACTTACACAGACCACAGGTTGAGCACCCCCTGCTGGTCTCTCTAACACCACTTCCAACAGCAACCTTGTTTTTCCCATGTGGTCTCCCATCCAGGTACTGACCAGGCTCAGCCCTGTTTAGCTTCAGTGAGTAACCAGTCTTGGGCTGCAGGGTGATATAGCTGTGGCAAGTAGACACAACTAGATTAATAAGTGTGGCTACACTGTAAACCCTGCTGTTGTCATTGCTAAATATCTTAAGTTAATAGACCTTGACATTACTTAAAATACCAAGTCAAACATCAAAACTTAAACAGGTGTGTTTAACTTACTCATTAGACAGCAAAAAAGGTGAGGGTTTCCTCCAGGTGCTCAGATTTCCCCCACAAGTCCAAAGACATGTGCTGTAGGTGAATTGGGTGAGCTAAACTGTCCGTAGTGTATGTGTGGGTGTCCTGATCCTTCAGGTTGGGGCTAAAGCATTGGGCTAATGACCCACCTCGTAAAATGAGGGTTTCCTCCAGGTGCTCAGATTTCCCCCACAAGTCCAAAGACATGTGCTGTAGGTGAATTGGGTAAGCTAAACTGTCCGTAGTATATGTGTGTATGTCCTGGTCCTTCAGGTTGGGGGTTAAGCGTTGGGCTAATGACCTCAACTTACATATAAACGGCCCTGGGAGTAAGTAAAGAATATAAAAGCTGAAAAAATTGGAAGTTTCGTGTCTTAGCCATTTTAAGTTATCTGTACTTTAACTTAAAATGTTTAATTACAGATAACTTTAATGTTTATTTAATGAAGAGACCACATTTGGTCAACTCAATTAACTGAGTTGTCGATTTCCCATTACTCAAACAAACTGAGGGAATCACTTTCCTCAAATCACTTGAGTAGTCTCAACTTATTAGGGCTTACAGTGTACTGGTGATACATTGAGGTCTTATGAAGTGAAATGATTTGTTTCTGTTGGACACTAAACATTATTTACCACATTATGGTAATGTTCATGACATTGTGGTATTTTTATAATAGCAAAGAATGGGATTTTTGTGAAAAATCTGTGTTACTTATTGATTCGCAGAAATATAAGCTTGAAATAAGAGTGTAAATAATGTTCAGTTTCTTGCACAGTCAGATTGAAGACCTCAATGTATCATCATGAGCTACATGTATTAATTTTGTTTGCCTGTTTTATACTACTCTAAAAGTACAGGTAGCTCCAGGGTGTCTACCGAGTTTGACAAGCAAAATAATAAAAATATATATAATAATGTTTAAGTACCAACTTAGTAAATACAAGCAGTCATGCTTTAGTTTACTTTAAGGTACAATTCTCTCTATAACCATTAACTTCAGACTTTTAGCTCAATAAACTATCTTATTAATTGTTAGCAAGGTAGTATTTGGACATTAAGTGTTGACTACGATTACGGATGTAGAATAAAATCATACTTTATAAGTACTAATAAACAGCAAATATCTTATCAGTTGGCAGGTAATAGGACAGTAGTTCATTCATTTTTGTTCAGCTTAGTTCCTTATTTATCAGGGACTGCCACAGTGAAATGAACCCCCAACCATTCTGGCATATGTTTTATGCAGCGGATGCCCTTTCAGGCACAACCCAGAACTGGGAAACAACAATAAACTCTCACATTTACACACACACACATACACTAAGGCCAATTTTGTTTATCTAATTCCCCGATAGCACCTGTCTTTGGACTGTGGGGGAAACTGGAGCACCCAAAGGAAACCCACGTGAACATGGTGAGAACATGCAAACTCCACAGAGAAATGCCCAGCCAAACTCAAACCAGCGACCTTTTTGCTGTGAGGCAACAGTTCTAACCACTGAGCCACCGTGCCGCCCAAGAATTCAACTCTGATCACTCGATTCAAAGAACAGATTTCTAATCATTACACTATAGAACTTACAGACAGTAGTTAAGAATGGGAATTAGTATTAAGCTAAAGTGTTATCATAAGAGCTCATTGGTAAGCATTTTTTTCTTCTGACTTGGTTGATACAGATTTTAAATTGTCCTGCCAAAATTTGATCAGGCCCTACCATAAAAAAAATTAAATACTTATTTCTTAGCAATATATTTTAAACAATGTGTCAAGACAAGCCAAATAAAGTTGTATACATACTGTTTTTTCAACATAACCTTTCTTTTAAAATTGACTTTTTTATTAATTGCTTTGGTATGGAAATGGTAGAGTCAGACCACGGAATCGTATTAGTATTTCCAAAAATCAAAATAAAACTTAACAGTGTATTGCTTCTGTTAATTGTGTTATTCATAGGAACATGACAATATATATATATATATATATATATATATATATATATATATATATATATATATATATATATATATATCTATATATATATATATATATATATATATATATATATATATATATATATATATATATATATAGATATATATATATATATATATATATATATATATATATATATATATATAGATATATAGGTTAGTTTTCTTGTCAGACTCACAGAATTTTGCACACGTTTTATTTTCCTACCTCTCAAATCGACTTCACTCAAGTTCTGCCAGGGAGATTTTTGATGGTAGAAATTACATTACATTCAAATCCATCATGTTTTCTGCACTCCGGTATGGGCTGAGTGAAATTTTCTTTTATATACTACTTTTACTATTTATAATCTGTTCTATGATTGATTAAAGCAAGTGTGGCTACTGCAGCTCACAAAAAGACAAACTGTTTTTATATTGAGCTCTTGAAAGCAGCAGTACTTTGGGTGCACGAGCACTACTTTTTCTCTATTCTATGACAAACAGAACAGAGTGCACCAGTTATATTTTCACGCACTGTAGATTGCTTCCTTTTCAATTAATCTTCATTTCTATAGCACTTTTACAATGTAGATTGTGCCAAAGCAGCTTAACATTGATGGCGTTCTAGTAAACTGAAACTGCTTCAGTCCAGTTTTCAGAGTTGAAGTTCAATTAAGTACAGTTCAGTCTTGAAGTTCAGTTCAGTTCAGTGTATTATAAATGCCGCTGCTGAAAGCACCTTCCTTCAACAGATCTGCATGCAAGGAAACGGGAACCTGCAAGCTCTTTTTAAAGAGCCCATATTATGGGTTTTTGAAAATGCTCTTCCATGTAGTGTGTACCACAGCTCTAAGTGAAGTGAAATATCCAGCTAAGGCTTAAATCTGTAAGTGTACAGTGTTTAAAACTATTGATTCATCTATAAAAGAGTCGACTCATAGTGCTTCAAACGAGTCGTCTTGATAACGAGTCATTAGGTGTTTCGTGATGACACGGCTACGAAACACAAGTAGTTGCACACGCAAACCCGGGAGATTTGAAGCCTGCGGCCCCGCCCACTAACAGAAAAAAAGTCTCACACACACACACAGAGACACAGAGACACAGAGACACCGGTGGAATGAAGTCACGCTGTGAAGATGGATATTATTGACAGTTCACCCAAAGATGAAACCTCAGCATTATAGCCCAGCCTTGAGCAGATCGAATGCTTCTGGAAACTACATGCTTACAAAGAAGACTTCATCAGTTTGTAAAAGGAAGGATCAGTAAAGACTGTCAGAACATGGATCAGTGCATCATGAATCAGTTTCTACCCCCATTTCACAAGTGTAAGTACGTGCGATTAAAACCGTTGCCTCTTTACTCTATCTTGCAAATTATGTATTTAGTTGTGATTTGTTACTTGTAACCGCGTGTACTGTATCAGGTTAACTCTATATATTCTCATATTGCGTGTAAAGCCACGTTGAAAATGTGACGCATGCCGCTTTGTTTATGGATCGTCAGCTGTTGCTACACACATGCAACGGTCAAGTTTCAAAATAGTTCAGCTCAGTTTTCGAGGTAAGGTGTATAAATTGCACCCAGCAAGCTGAACTGGCGCTCTAGGCGTGTGTGTCGTGTCCTCGGGGAGGATTGTAATGTGTGTCGTGTGTGTGTGTGTGTGTCTCCTCTGAGGGTAATGTGTGTGTGTGTCTCTTCATCACGCCCCCCTCAACCTAATAGTGAAAACGAAAGGGACCCGTTGGTAAAATGAGGACCGGGGGGTGTCGCGGTTCAATTTAGCTCATATAACTGAGCGCCGCGGATATAACGGAGCGATTCGCGGATATAACTGAGCGCCACCCCCTCTCTATTCTGCCGCTCTAGGTCTCCTCTATGGACACGCTGGCCCTGTGTGTGTGTGTGTGTGTGTGCGTGCGTGCGTGCGTGTGTGTGTGTGAAAATAGCAAGTAGACTGCGACGGGCTAGATCTCCTCGCCAGTTCTTGGACTTTTTGCTCAATAAAATAGTTAGTCGTCAGTATTTTCTAGTCCATCGTCTGTATTTACATTCACCCACTGGCAGCCAAAATCCACTATAAAGCGTGTATGCACTGTGACTACTTTTATATTGTTGATTAGCAGCTGGGCATTTCACTCTGTCTCGCGCTGAAGCCTTGTCCGTGTCGACCAATCGCAGCAGGCTGTCATCGGTCCAATCAGCGCAGATTAGCTTCGCGCTGAGGAGGCGTTTGGGAACAAATGAATCGCTGAACGATTCATATGGGAGTCGCTGGGATAATTAGGTAAAAATAAATGCAGATTATAAGACCATGAAAGTGTTTTTTGACCTTGCATGCATATTAGACTGTTGTTGGAGACCCTTACAACCTAAATATGACCCTATTTCATGTATAATATGGGCTCTTTAAACACTCGCACTGCACATCTCATCACTGTGCTTTAATCTGCTACCTCAGTCCTTTCTGATAACGTTATAACTACTGTAGGGGAAAAAAATCTGTCGGTCTAATGATTGCAAAAAGTCATTGGGTCTATCAGACGGAATACATATTTGTGGTAACACAACCAACAAATTTAAGACCTACTGTACTGAACCAGACTTTAAGGCTTTTTAAGACTTTTTACGTTTTTTTGTTAGTAAAAATTAATGTTAAGACTTTGTAAAGACCATATGGTCACCCCAAGCTGTTTACTTGTATTTTATGAATCATCAAGAGCCAACGTTTCAGCTAAAATCTTCTTTAATGAATTTGGAAAGTGATTTTGAATGGTCAAAGGGTGAGTAATTTAACAGCTATTTAAAGTAATGTTTTAAAATTCTACATATTTATTTATTTTTGCATGAACTATCCCCTTAAATTTGAATTCTGTATTAAATAAAAGCATTTCTATCATAATGTCCATAAAATCAACAAAATTAAAAAAAAATTTATCCAAGGTAATTTACACATTAGCATTTAATCAGAATATTGAAAAGCTTGTACTACAGTACACTGAAAAAATTGATTCATTGAATTTACAAATTTTTTAAGGTAAGTGGTTGTAAAATATTTACAGTGCTCAGCATATATGAGTACACCCCCCACAAATCTCTCATTTAAATGAATATTTTCTATAGGATGCTTTACAATATTATATCTGTGCATATGCATTAGTTTAGTCAGTAATGAAAAATATTAAATATTTTTTTCAAAAAAAGCAAAAATCAAAAGAAACAAAAAATATACATACAATTTTGTTGAAATGTTGAAGTTTGTAATTTTGCATGAATTTAAATATATTATCTTTCCATTTCTAAAATGTTATTTTAATAAATAAATCTGTTAACTAAAATCTGTTTTGCTCAAATGCACCAAAATATTGCCTATATTCACTGAGAAATGGATAAAATTGTTCATTTTCAAAATGGGGTGTACTCACTTATGCTGAGTTTTTGGGCTGAGTTTAAACATTCATTCATTCATTCATTCGTTCATTCATTTTCAACCGCTTTTCCGGGGCCAGGTGGTGGGGGGGAACAGCCAAGGTAGCAAAGAATTCTGGCCTAGATTTGGCATAAAGCTTGCATAGTACGCCTTCATTTGGCTCTGGCATACAGCATGTGGGGCAAACATGGCCCAGGTTTGACAGAGGTGGGACCATCTTTAAGGTGGCATGCAATATGTCAGATTGGCCAGATGTCAAATGTAGTATTTGGCCCAGATGTTAAAAATTGATATGTGGGCCACATAAGTTATCTTGACCCACATTTAAGATCAATTTAATTTAAAGAAATATTTTGATGCACAAAGTTATTTCCATTTTTTTGTTCCATCTTTTAATGCTTTGATTTTAATCCAGGAAACAATCATGATTTAATAATCTATTGTTTGTATGTTGCAAAATTACTACAAAACTACAAAATTTAACCTAAATTACTGTACATATATTTTATTAACAAAATCATTATTTTACAAATGATATTATTATTAACTATTACTAACCATTACCGTTATTATTGCACCTAAAGCGCAATGCTTCATGGGCTTATCAATTTCATTGCAGTCGTAACACACCAAATATGGCTTTCAGACAATAGCCAAATATGGGCTATGGCTGGCCCAGTTCAGGTCAAGTTATGGCTTAGACTAGGTCCAGATATGGTCCATGTTTAGCCTTTATATGGAAGCCAGACTTGGTCCAGTCATGTACCATAATTCACTGCATATTGTGGGCCAAGCAAAAGCTGATTCTGTGGGCCAGAACTGGGCCAAAGAAATTTTGCTATGTGGGAGTCTTAAGAGAGAACCCCAAACTGCCCTCTCCACAGACACTTCCTATAGCTCCTCCAGGGGTATCCCGAGGCGTTCCCAGGCCAGCCGAGAGACATAGTCCCTCAAGTGTGATCTGGGTCTTCCCCGAGGCCTCCTCCCAGTGGGACATGCCCTCCCTAGTTAGGCATTTAGGAGGCATCCGAAACAGATGCCCAAGCCACCTCAGCTGACTTCTCTCGATGTGGAGGAGCAACAGCTCTACTTTGAGCTCCTCCTGAGTGACAGAGCTCCTCACCCTACCCATAAGGGTGCGGCCTATGCTCATGACCATAGGTGAGAGTAGGAACGTAGATTGACCGGTAAATCGAGAACTTTGCCTTTCAGCTCAGCTTCTTCTTTACCACCACAGACCAGTACATCAACCGCATTACTGCTGCCGCTGCACCAGGTTGGAGAAAAGTCCTTACCCCAGGTGGATGAGTGCAAGTATCTTGGGGTTTTGTTCACGAGTAAGGAAAGGATGGAACGTGAAATCGACAGGCGGATTGGTGCAGAGTTTAAACAAACAAATTAAATTCAGTAGTGTTCAACATAATTTGTTTGTTTAAATTCAGCTTTTATAAATTGTTTGCAACAATTTGCAATGATTTTTTTCCAGTGAACCACCTGATTGTCGTTGAAAACTAAGCAAATCAAACTGCAAGCACACTGATATCACATGCAGCAGCAAGAAAAACATTGAGTTCTGCGACTTGAAGACGATCAAATGATGACAGCATTTTCCCCCTCTGGATGATCTCCTTAATGTTAAATGAGCTCTTTATTTTTATTTTTCTAAAATAAGGAAACCTTCGCTTCTTTGGATATCACATTTGTGACTGCATAAAGTGACTCAACGTAGAGATGGAAGTCAGCTGCCTCTGAACACAAAGTCATCATCTGAAGGCATAAAATCAGCCGCTCAAAGCTAATTGTTATTCTGCTTCCACGTATTCTTTGATCACACCATACACGTCTGAGTCTGTGTGGGCCAGAAAGCACTAAGCTATCTTTGACACATGGATCTTTTATAAATCAAAGGACATTTATTATCTCCGTACAAACAACCCGGGGAATTCTCCAGATATGCAGCGCCACAATATCATTATAAAATCCAATCCGCCGGGTGTATCGAATACGTCCCATGATTACTTCCATGCGAAAAGCTCTGCTGACATAATGAACGGGGCATTTGCCGAGCCTGTGATAACGCTCCTGCTCTGTATTGATCTGATCTGGGAACAGTAGATATCTTTAACGCCGCAGTGGAGAGTCCTTTAAATGGCTCACCTCCCATACCTCATTTATCAAATGTAATCTGTTAGTATTCCGCAACATTAATCAAGTCGCTGTCCCACTTTTCCAGTGAATGTGCGTCTATGCGCTCTTATGTGTGTGGGAGTCTGGTAGATTGTCGGCTTGTTGATTTTGCGTCTGCTCTTGATTAAGGGTGTTTACGGGGAAAAGTGTGTCTTATAAAGCCTTGCTCCGACCAATATTGATTCACTACAGGAATTTATAGCCCACCAATCATACAACAGGTGAACACAAAGCCATTTTACAACATCCAGCCCCGCGTGGAAGAACATCCAGATGATGTATTCAGTCTTTAGCCAACACAATGAGATGATGCTGTAAATCTTTGTACATACAGATGCGATTCTGTAGCTTTCTCCTAAAAACCTATAGTGAGTTTGTGCACTGGATACTGTCTGCCACCATTAGATACATTGGAAATGATTGGAAAAGATCTCAAAATAATTTCACAAGCAAGACAGTGAGAGAATCTTTAATCAAGTTATTCTTACAATTTCTGACATGATGAGTTTTCACTCATTCATTCATTCATTCAATTTCCTTTAGCTTAGTCTCTGATTTATCAGGGATTGCCACAGCAAAATGAACCGCCAACTATTCTGGCATTTGTTTTACGCAGTGGATTCCCTTCAAGCCACAACCCAGTATTGGGAAACACCCATACACTTTCACATTTACACATAAACCCATACACTATGGCCAATTTAGGCTATTCAATTCACCTATAGCGCATGTCTTTCGACTGTGGGGGAAACCCGAGCACCTGGAGGAATCTCACACCAACATTGGAAGAACATGCAAACTTCACACAGTAATGCCAACTGGTCCAGCTGGGACTCGAATCAGCATCCTTCTTGCTGTGAGCAGACAGTGCTAACCACTTAGCCACAATTTATTTATTTATTTAGTTTTCATTGGTGTATAGATTGTTATAAGGGGACTACGCTAGATAAGAGATCTTAACATGCTGCAATGTTAGAAAACACATGCAATTACAAAAAATGCCACCAAATTAAGAAAAGATCTTCATCAGTTTGACAGCACATGTGCTGCAAATCCTCACAACACATACACATAAAAAACATGCTGCATTTTTTCACTACGCAAACAATTTACGAAAACAGGATGCATTTTCTCACATCACAAAAACATCGGAATACAATGGAAATGTTTCAAGTGGACCCAAAAACGTGACGGACGCTGCTGTGCTGTGACTATTGCTCAGTGAAGTTGTAGGCAATCTTTAAAAAGTGAGTTTGTTTATTTTAACATCCCAATTCCCGTGTCTTTAGTATTCATAAGCCTAAAAAACTTAAATAGCTTTAGGATCTCCTTGAAACATTTCCATTGTGTTTCATGTTATTTGAAAGTGTTGTGAGAAAATGCAGCGCATTTTTGTAAATTGTTTGTGTTGTGAGAAAATGCAGCATGTTTTATTAATTTGTTTGCGTTGTGTGAAAATGCAGTGCGTTTTTTAAAAATGTGTTTGAGTTGCATGTGTGCTGTTAAACAGATGATGTTAACAGATCTTTTCTCAATTTGCTGGTGTTTTTTGTAATTGCATGTGTTTTCTTAAATTGCAGCACGTTAAGCTTTCTCGGCCACCACACTGGACAATGTTTGGCTGATGTACAATTATTTAAAAACCTGGAATCTGAGTGTTCAGAAATTGTAAACATTGTGAAAATCACTTTTAAAGTTGTAAAAATTAGGCATACGCGATAGAAGTTTTCATATATTTTCAGGAGGAAATTTACAAAATGTATTAATACAACACGATCTTTATTTAATAATAAAGTGGCTTTTGGCATAAAAGTATGACCCATACACTGTATTTTTTATAATTATTTTTTCGGGGTTTTCACCTTTAATGGATAGGACAGTAGAGAGTATCGACAGGAAAGCATGGGGAGCAGAGAGAGTGGAGGAGTTGGCATAGGATCGCGAAGCGGGTATCGAACTCTGGTCGCCATGAGCACCAGAGTGCACACGTCAACGCACCAACCATTACACCACTGGCGCTGACATACACTGTATTTTTCAACTATTGCCATAACATACCTGTGCAACTTGAGAATGTTTTTGTGGTCCACGGTGATATTTTATATTTATCTATCTATTTTGTAACTAAATCTAGACAGTTTTTTTAACATTAATTAATTTATTTATTTGTAGCTCAATTGCCATCTTGAAATTGACAAGTGCTTCTGAAACCTTTCATATATTATTATTATTATTATTATTATTATTATTATTATTATTATTATTATTATTATTATTATTTGTGGAACATAGAGTAGCTCCTCCCCTTTAAAAAACAGCCAATAGCATTTGGTTTTTATCACCACTCAGCCAGTGAAAGTGGTTGAGCTCAAGGACATTAACTGAAAAGCAAACGAGAAGAAGGGGGCGGGCATGTCAGATACTAGAGAGCATTTGATTGGTCAAGATTAGAAGAGAAACTGAAATATGGTGGAAGGTGGAAGTAACAAACTGCAAACTTTGGTGTTTATGTCAGGTTTATATCTTTCAAACGCAAATTTTGGAGCACACTAGCTTATAAACATCCTTAAAACAAACATACTGATGGTTACATCTAAAAAGAACATTATTTTAATGTCATGAGACTTTTAAATAACACCTCACTAGGTTTTAGATCAGAAGTCACACAGTTTATACTACAACTCAAAGTTGCTAGCAATCTGCCACCACAATCCATCTGAGCACTAGCAAAAAACAACAACATCAGCAATCCCTTAACGTTCCTCCATTAAAAATCTCATTCAGCTGAGGTCCCTCATCCACCTGATAACACCCAAGACAAAGATATGAATCCCTGTGAGTTCAGTGGCCATCACTCACTCACTCCCTCACCTTTCTTGTCCCCAAAGAAGAGTGTCTGTTGTGCAGGGTTTGACCACTGGAGGGAGGTGTTGTCATTGTGTTCCACACGGCAGGTCAAGTTGGCCGTCCCTCCTTCTGTCACAGTCATGTTCTGGACTATGGGGACCTGTCCTTGGGCTCCTGGAAGAGACAGAACGACTTAGATGAGAGACAGTCACAAGCACAGGAACATATGGAGCATTCAACCTTTAGCATTCAACTTCAAGCAATGAACAGACAGAATCAAGAAGAAGAAAAAAGTCAAAACATATAAGTCTGATATTGTAATATTAATGCTACATAAAAAGACCAAACAATACAATGCTTTACTGACAGTTCTAAATAGAGCATGATGGAAAATCTACAACGCAGTCAGTCAAAGTGACAGATAATGATTATTTGCAGCATAACCTCTGGCTATGATAATGTGTTGCTTAAGCCCAGATCTGGTGGTTTGGTCGCTGGAAGAGTTGCTTTAGAAATCAGAATGAAAGAGGGATATTTTCATTCAAACATCTGTGAAAAGTACAGAAAACTTACTTGCATCATTCGATACTAAATCATAATGGCGTCAGAAACATATGAGGACAGCAGGGAACTGCTGAACTCCTGCCTTCATGACTGACATAAGTTCTGTGAATAAAGATTCAGGTCTGTTTTTAAAGGCAACTAGATGACAATACGCAGATGTTGTTGAATGAGCCCTTTTTTCTGGAGATACTAAAGGAATTGAGGACTCATCAGAAATCAGGAAAAAAAAAGATTTCGTTTTTTAGCCTGCAAAGTCAGCACTGACATGTTAAGGTGCTGTTAAAGTGCTTCCATGAGGCTATTTCCTATCTTAAACAGTGTCAAGTATTCATCACTGCTGAAAGGCGAGGTGATTTTCTTTTTCACAGAACTTCCCTGAGTAACAGAAATTGAGCAACCGAATGGAGCCAGTTTTTTTGTGTGGGCAGAGCTCTGACGTGTTGTAAAGATTATTATGCGTTATTAAAAAAATCAATGAGGACACAGCAAAGAAATATCACTTATTAAATTAAAACTACATTAGTATTTCATGCAAAATCTTTAAATTCAAAAGGGTAACATAACGGTGATATATATAAAAAAAACCTAGCCTATAAGGTGTTTTATGTAATGTTTTAGTAGTTCCCTCATATTTATTTATTATAACGATGGAACTTGCGACCTTAGTTGACTAACAATGGTTTTCAGAATAGCATCCCTGGGCAGGTTGTTTTTTTTTTTTTTTTTTTTTTGTGGGGGTGGGGGGGGGGGGGGGGGGGGGGGGGCGGGGGGGTGGAAGGTTGTTCGCACTGGCCCGATAACGAAAAAGTGGTTGTGTAAGACAGTCAATAAATAAGCTTTTGTTTGAGCTTAAAACACATAAAATATAAACACATACACACACTGAAAGTTTAATAATATAATAATTAATTTTATTGGTATTTGTTTATAATATGTAATTTATTCTTTAATATAGGGACATTATAGTTAATGCAACACTAACCATAGAACGGTTTTATATTTTTTATATTTACAAATTATAATAATAATAATAATGATACATGTAAACAAAAATAGGAAATAGGAAATATTTTCATTTAATAGAAAAGTAAAACAACGAACAAAAAACGAAACAAAAGAAACAAAGAAAAATAATAAACAATTGATTAAACAAACAAACAAACAAACAAACAAACAAACAAACAAACAAACAAACAAACAAACAAACAAACAAACAAACAAACAAACACTAGACATTAAAAACTGTAATAAAAATAATGAATAAAATAATAATAATAAAAAAAATCAAATAAAAATAATTAAATCAAATAAAACAAACAAACAAACAAACATAAATAAATAAATAAATAAATAAGTAAATAAATAAATAAATAAATAAATAAATAAATAAATAAATAAATAAATAAATAAATAAATTATTTTACAAAACAAATCTCAGTGGACAAGGGCATTTTATACCTTCAAAAATGTCACAAAAATGACATCCCAACATTCTTCATCAAAGTTTTCAGTGTACAACAGCAGCATATCACTATACCCCAAGCCAAAATAATCTCTACAAAGAACATCCTACAAACATCTAAAGACAACAGATAAGGGTCACTCATGAGCCAGTCTAAGCAGAGAACTGAATAAAGGTTTAGCTCAGTGAGAAATAATTCACAAAGTGACATCCATCACTGCACCCCAGGGTTAGACAGGCAATAACAGATCACCTTGTGCAGGGAAGGGACTCATAGGGGAGCTAATGAAAAACTACACACACACGCACGTACATACATAAATAGAGAGACAACCCTGGAAAGGACATGATAGATGAATAATCTGTATTTATTTAAAGTGAAGAAGCGATGACTCTCACAGAGCAGAGGTCAACATCTCCAGCGGCACCACTGCCAGACAATAGCACGTCAAAAGAGATGAAAAATGTCATGTGATGTAATAGGTAAAGGACGACGAGAGGATGGAAGAGAACCGCCGCGTCCTACCCAGAGTCTGAAGTCCTTTTCTGAAGAGAAAACTCTGAAAATAGCAACCAACGCTCGCAGACGTAATGGATTAAAATGCAATAGATGTTATTTAGCGCATGATTAGGACGCGGTTAGCACAGATTGGTGGCTGATGAGAGAAATAGAGATCGACGGGTATCGTGTTCCATTCAACTCCGCAGATTTTTGCATCTTTTTTTATTTGCTGCTAATTGCAGCATGTCACAATTAGACTGATTTTGAGGGTCTGTCCAGATATGGTGTAGCTTTCATAAGGGAAGCTGGAGGACAAGATGAGTGAGTGAGTGAGAGAGACAGAGCGAGAGAGATAGAGAGTTGCTAAGGGCCTCTCCACAGGCTTCCTGACAGAACAGCACATCGGCCAGCTGTGGTGCTTATTTCTTTTCCGTGCTTCTGGCAATCACATTACACACACACATACACACACACACAGACTGGAGAGGTGTCGATTTGGGATTTATTTAATTTCCGCAGTTGTTTTAGCGAGAGAGAAACAGTTGCAGCTACAGTCATCATTATTGTAAGTAAAGGTATTATTGCGCTGTAATGCAGACACATGGGAGTATAATGCAAATGATGAGACTCAGAAATGATTAGTAAGTTAATTAAATAACTCATTTATTTTTATTATTATTATTTTTATTTTAATAGATAGGACAGTGGGGAGTATTGACAGGAAATCATGAGGAGTAGAGAATGCGACCAAGCATTGACAAAGGACCATAAGATGGGAATAAAACTCTGGTTGACGCATTTAACCACTAGGCTAAGTTAACTTATGATAAGAATGTACAAAATATGAGTTATGGGCAATTTGGCAATGATTTCCCTGAAAAAAAATATGTTTACAAGACAGTGATGTAGCCAAAAATGCCCGCATTTTAGCAGTTTATGAAAAAGTTTCACGTTTACACAAAAATTTTTGGCTTGAAATGTCAACAGATGTGAGAAAGGAGGAAAGTTTTGGAAAAGTTTGGAAAAACCTGAGGGATATGTTTGTTAAAGCCAAAAGAGGTCATGGCAAAAGTGGAGACCCAGGTGGTTTTAGTACACAATTACAGAAATATGTTTTTAAAACAATTTAATAGTTACAAAACTATAATTAAGGAACAAATTATTTCTTTGATAACTGAAAAAGAATATTGAATATTTACAACATATGGATACCCTGTTTTTCTGGACTTTATTGGTGATAATGGCCACGAATGTTGGACCATTATTGTCGTTTTAGAATATAAGTACAGAACACTAGCCAGACAGTAATGTGTGAATTCTGGAGTGGGCTAAAAAAAAAAGTCAGTATTTTTTAGTAAGTGTACCCTGGGTATGTTGTCATCTATATGTTAATAGGTCTGGAATATGGAACAAAAGCAAGTGATGCAACAAAGTTTGATTAAATTTATTTTGAAGGATTATAAAAATCTTTAAAATCCAAAAAATAATTTGAAATAATTTATAAATATAATTAGTTCAAAAATCCTAAACGATATTAATGATATGACGTATCTTTCAACTCTATGCAAATGAAGATTGACTTTCTTGAGCGACAGCCAATAAGAGCATCAGTAGTGCTCAAATGATCCAGCTCACTCAGAGGCCGGTTGTATTCTCTGTGATGTAGACCTACACAGAGCTGCATTTGCAGCAGGTCGCCACTCAAAGCGACGGGCAACTACAAAGTCGAATTACTTTAGCTACTGAAACTGCAATTCATAGAAATTCTGCTAGTTCTGGTTCCATAATAGAGCAGATTTCTATTCGCCCCACTGTTAAAATGGCCAACTTTAAAGCAGAAAAAAAGGTGTACAGCCTGGTACAAAGAACGATTTTGGTGTATATAGCTAATATTACCCTTCATGACTGTGAGGTGATGAATTTTTTATAACTCATCCGTTTCGTTTATATTAAGTTATGTTGCATAATTAAGGGCATGGTCACTTGAGTGACAGTTAGGTCTCGCTGGTCACCGTCACTTCACCTGATTCCCGCTGATTAGCCCCTGAACTCGGCATATACATCCTACTTTTGTTTTTAGAATTATTTCTTACAATTATTAGATGATATGGCATGCTGTGTGCACTTAATTGTGCTCTCAAACCATTTATGTGCCCTCCATTTCCCAGGTGAGTGAAATTCTATACGTATACTATCTCTATAAATGTATTTGTTCTATTTAAGATCATTTATCAACTATTATTTTCTTTAGAACTTCAGTGCATTCCAGAATCTGACAGACTGATTAGCTGTAGGCTCTAGAACAGTCATCTGAAACACTGTCATACAGTGTTATGCCTGGATTTCATAAGTAGCCTTGTGTTTACTAACACAGACTATATTTGAAGTATTTGGAAGTCATTTGCATTTTCCCACTGTAGAAAAGCATCATAAGAACAATGTGTAGTGTCTCAATGTATTGCAACAGCGTTTTTAAAGGACTAAACACTTTATTGCTATAGTGTACAACCAAGCGCATGTGGTCAGAACACAAACTAGTCGCAGGTAATGAAGTATTTAACGCTCCGCCTCTTTGCCCTAATTTGGTTACCCCGGTTGAAGCAATGACGCAGGAACAATATGGCACAGTTTGACCATGCCCACTTGTAGCTTCCTTTGCACCATTTAGAAACATACGGGTGAAGTCACAGATACTACATCCATATCTTTTACAGTCTATGGATTACAGTCCCAAAAATGTCATTTTCATGTAAATGAACAGGCAAAACAGATACAGAGTAGTGCAGGAAAAAAAGATTATCATGATTAATCACATTCAAAATTAAAAGTTGTTTTGACATAATTTAAGTGTGTGTACTGTATATATATATATATATATTATTATGTGTATATATTATGTCTTCCTGCTAAAAGCGCTTATGACACACACACATACATTATGTCAAACAAACTTTTATTTTGGATGCGATCAGTGGTGTAGTCCTAAAAAAAAAAGGTGGTGTACTATTACCCACCCAACCCGCTCATGCTGTATTATAATTTTACTTGAACGTTTCAGCGAGAAATCATTCAGTTGACTTCGAAAAACTCACGAAATTTTCTCACAGCTGCTGTGGTCGTCAGGGGGCGGGTAATGGTGCAAAATAAAAACAAAACTGCACCAATTGCAACAAATTAAGATGAGAGTTAAAAAAATATTTAGTATACAGTTAAAGGGGATGCGAATACCCGTAAATTCTACGTGTCGTAAAGTCTAATCAGCAAAACAAGTGAGTATACCGAGGGCATACGCAAGTATTAATCCTCAGAAGTCGTAATACCCAAACAGCAAGTGGAAAAAAGTAGGCATACTGAGTATACGTGCGTATAGCCCCGACTACACCACTGGATGCGATCCATGTTTACACAGCACTAATAAAAAGTTTATAGTTTTTGTCTGAAAAATTGTTATTGTGTCAAGTTCCCTTAGTGAAGTAAAGCAGTTTAACAATGAAAACATCCTGTTTCGGTTGAAATTTTGTATTTTGTACATGAACCAACTCTTTTTATTCAAAAGGAGAATGATACACATTTGCTATGTAATATTTGCATGCTATTTAATATTCAAACTTTTGTATATATTACCATTTTGTTTTTAATTCATCCAATATTAGCCAAAATTTATTGACATTCCACATAAATAAAGAATTTTTTTTTCTAGATTCTGCAATAACTTCCACGTTTCTTACGGTACAAAGCAGAAATCACAGGGACCTGTGCTTTTAATAAAAATCAAGCACCCGTGAATTTCTACGATAATATGATGAAATATTAACAATATATGTGTTGCCTGCGAAAGAAAGAAAAAAGAAATGTCAGGTCATATTTCACATGGCTAATTTTGAATGGGCATCAGTGCAAAAAGCCTTTCTGGGTCCAGATGATATAGTTACGGCGTGCTAACCAGCCAAAACATGACCCCGCGGTTCATCTGTCTGGCTCAGGGGTCATACGAGACAGTAGAGTAGGCCATTTACTGCCTGATTAAGGTCTTCTACAGTCCACAGGCGGAGGAAGAAAAAGACAGAGAAATGGATCTGTATTACTCCAGGTAGGCAGGATACATTATTCATCTGTGTTTTGCATGAAGCATGGCCTGCCAACCCCTGTCTGGAGTTCTCTCTCTCTGCTTCCTTGATCTTCTCCTGCCTCATTTTCTCATCCCCGTCCCTCATCACTCTTCTCTCTATAATCAGGAGAAAGGGTCAAGATCCATGGGAAATCAGTCATGGGAAACTGCGCCAAAACGCTAGGTGCAAATCTCCTTCTATTTTTACTCCTATGGCTGATAACAAACAATTAAGATTAACGAAATGTGTCAACTTAGGGAATCCCAGGAGAGCTCAAAACAGTGTGAATGCAGAAGATGATCACTGAGGTGTCGCCATTTTTAAAAAAACAAAAACAACAACAGCTAATTAGGAGGCTGGTAATGATCATTATAATATAAGAATGCATGTCAGTAACAGTGGGGGCTTCACCAGACATTGAAACTACATAATGTCATGAAATAAACTGTTCAGCAGCTTTAAGAGGAACTGAGTTTGAAGTCCTCCACGGACAACTCATTGTTTTTCAAAAAGGGCTGTTCTACTCGAGCTGCACTACGGAATATGTTAAGTTTTAGACAGGTTTTACCATTAATACGAAGAGTATATTTTGAGATGCGCTTCCAGCTATTCAGAACTGCCTCTTATTTAGCATATTTCCTGCTAAGAGCGCTTATGAATAACAAACAACTGCTGAGAGACACCTGAAACTACCCACAATGCCCCGATCATCAACTCTGAAGCTGAAACCGTGTAACTATAAAACATACGGTAGAAACAATCTCCAAAATTGGAGTCACTACACCACAATAAGCTCAGCTGGAGCGTTAAACGGTTCAAAAGTTTAACTCTGAGGTAAATCTCTACACAAAACTTTAAGCAAAAAATAAAGCAGTAACGCAGAATGAAAATGAACACAGAAAGTATTCTAAAGGTCAAGCCCAACAAGACATGTTTAATTAAAGAATGTGTAGGACTTCATTGCTTCTGCTAACCTTACTGAATGCTAAACTATGAACAATTAATGAAACAATTCTCTTATTACGAAGCAGGTTTGTGGAATCTGGTCATTTTAGGTGTTATTTTACTTCGAAATGATGATTTAAAACCAATTCAGTTGGTTTCAAATGTCCATTAATCAAGAGTATTTACTTTTTCTGTCCTCATGGTTATGCAACTTAATATAAATTCAAATTTTCTGTAAATACATCAAATTTAAGAAGTAAAATTGGATGGAAACAGTAAGTGACAGATTTTAATATCACAAAGAGTAAACAAGAGACTTGCAAGCATGAACACATATCCCAGGTTCTTTCCTCACTGGGCTGGCTGCCTGTTACAATAGGTCACGGATTGATTTTAAGTGATTCATTTTTGTTAATAAATGCACAGGTGCAGTATGGAAGTTCCAGTGGTTGAACTATGTATTACACTCCTGGATCAAAACACACGCAAGCGCAAGTTGCCAGATAGAGGACAGGAGCGAATGATTTAAACTGTGTTCTAAATAAAAGCAATGGCACCCGATAGAAGGAATATTTTCCATATTAAAAGGAGTTTTTGTCCTTACCAACACCTCAAATAGATATATTAGAAACAGCTTCTATTTCTCACAAGTGAGCAACTATGACAATGATCACCTCAGATAAACCTCATGCGCTTTATTCAGTGTTAAATGCTAATAATGTAAGTTTGAATGCCATTTTACACAGATAGTTCACCTCAGATTTTGAGTGTTTCGTTTGTTTGGACATGCGGTTACAATGTAAGATGCTCACCTAATGTTTACGTTCATCATATTTATATTATTTGCTAATTTCGGAGTCTCATTTCGGAGTCTTCTACTGTCCACTGGAGGTTGCATTTTGGTCATGGATGCATACTTTCAGAGCATTTCTGAATGAAATATGCGGTCATACAACAAAGCAACCCACGGTGCTGAAATTTAATTGGCTAAACTGACATTGGGCAGGTTAAAATGACCAAAACAAAGACAGCGTTCCGGCACAGAAAACCCATTTTCAAAGCAGAATATCTGACTTCAGCACTGTTGTTCACTTGGCATGTTTCTTAAATATCTGCAAACATATTATGGTATTTTTTGCTTTAATAGAGTCTTACACCTTTAAATGGTCTGGCACCATCTAATTTATCAGATCTTCTACATGTTTATAATCCTGGTAGGTCACTAAAGTCTTCTGATCAGTTTATTCTTTACCAAGGTCCTGGTGTAAGCGAAGTTAGGATCAGGCTTTTGCTGGTATTGCCCCAAAATACTGGAACAAGCTTCTAGCCCATTGTAGACACGCTCCAACTTTATCTGTTTTTAAAAACTCTAACTGCATCTTTCTTCTTTAGCTTCTTTTCAAGCCTTTTTTAATGTTGAGGGGTTTGTCTTATGTTTTAATTGTTATGTATGTACTGTAGGACTTACATTAGTATTGATTGTGTTCAGCACTTTGGGCAAGGTTGTGTTGTAAAAAATTGTGCTAAATAAAGTAACTAAATCTAAATAGTACTAAGTGATAATAAGATCCCCTTCTTTCACTCACAAATGTTAAAACTGCATTTGAGGAAACACACATAGATTAATGGATCTCACTTTTCTTTTGTCTAAGGGCTTATATACTAAAAGGCAACTCAAAGAGTGCAGTTTTCACATCTGTTTCCATTATTTGAGTTTAGTCATATTGTTTTTTGGCGTGTGTTTTTAGATGATTTGATCAACATCAGTAGACTGCTGAATGTCGACTTAATAGAGCAGTAGAAGAGCTCCTCCAACTATCTGGTCAGTGGCATCTGATTGAAATGGATCTCTCCAGGGATCTGGTGATGGTGGAGCTCTCTCTCTCTCTCTGTTTCTCTCTGTCTCTCTGCATGTATGTCTCTGTTCACCTCTTCCCCTCTGTTTCTCCTTCCTGTGTAAACAGCACTCTCTCTCTCTCCAAGCTCGATGAGCAAAATATAAAATTAGCTCCAGTTTCTCCTAAATGTCCTCAATATCTCTCCTACTAAGTAGTGGAAAACAAAGAAGAACAATTCTCATTTGACGTAAAAGTAATATTGGTAAAACTTTACAGTAACAGTACAATAATATAGATGTATTAATATGTAAACTAAACAGTACTTTTTTATGAATTAATGATGAGTCAGGGCATGCGCTAATCATATACTAACTTTAACTACAGCATGAGTCACATGAGTTCATGAGTAAATAATGACCACCTTAATTACTTGTTAGTACATGTAAGTTTAAGCTAAATGTAATCAACATAAATTCATAAGCTGTTAATGTATAACTATGTCATCACTTTACTTGGAAGGGGCACATCACCATTAACTCATTCTCATGAACTCCTGTGGTAAAACTGTTGATGTTGATGTTTACAGAATGCTTTTCTATTGTTATTCAGTGTAAATGCGCTAGATGGACATGCATAAGGAGTTCATGTGTACTTAAGAATGGGTTAAGGAGGATGTGCCCCTCCAATTAAAGTCATGATGTAATTCTACATTAACATATTATAAGTTCATGATGGTTAAAATAAGCATAAACGAATGAGGTAATTAATACATTAATTAACAAACATGTACTAACAAGTAATAAGGTAGCTGTTATTCACACATGAACTCATGTGACTCATGTTGTAGTTAAAGTTAGTTCATAATTAGCGCATGCCCAAACTCATCATTAGTCCATAATAAAGTAATGTTTAGTTTACATGTTAATACATCATTATGCATGTACTGTTATTGTAAAGTGTTACCGTAATATTTACTGTAAATTTTTTATTCAAATTAAAATTTTATTTGTCACATACAGAGTCATACACAGTATGATATGCAGTGAAATGCTTACTCAACCGCTTGGGACCTTAAAATAATAACAATTACAAAATAAGAACAACAATAATAATCAAAATTTGGTGAAATAGAAGTAATGTAATAGAAAATAATAGTAAATATAAACTATTTAAAGATTTGTATTTATAAACTATTTCAAAAACTGTAATTTATTTACCAAAATCTTGTCATTTATTAACTATTTAAATGTGTAAAACATTACAAAGTTGAATCTCAATAGATAGCAACTTCCCTTCCTTCACATTGAAAAGCATAATTTGAGCCACACAACTGACATTTTGCGCCGCTTTTTGTTTTCGCTCTCTCACCCTCAATCTGCTAATGTTTAGAGGCTCTCGCAACATTTGAGATGACGTGAAACATGAATCAGCAGAATGAGTGATCTGTCTTGGCTCTTCAAGCCCCCGTATCTTCGTAACCTTTCAGCGGAGAACAGTAACAAGATGACCTTTTGCAAATATGCTCTTGCTGGCTTCGAAACTGAGACCAGCCTGGAGATAGTCATGGCCTTGACCTTCAGTCCTGACCAGGCTGACAGAAGACAAGCGGGACACATTTTTCAGCTCAACTCAGCCATCGGGACATTTTATGCTCATTTAAACAGATTTAAACAAATCGTGTATCTCCATAAAACTCACATTTCTCAAAAACACTACAGAGTCACAGAATTCGAAACTGTCCTTGTGATCTTAGGCTGTTCACTTTGAGCCAGGAAGTACTTTTTTTTTGTTGTATTTTTTAAATTTGTAGTCCACTCAGCATTATTGCTATTACTAATCATTACTACTACTTCTACTATTATTAATAATATTATTATTATTTGTATTGTTATTAATATTATTAGTTTTTTTTTATTTATTTATTTATTTTTATTATTATTATTATTAGTTATTAACACAACTTGTACTGTTACTCTCTTCCCCACACCCGCTATTTATATTATTAACATTATTACTTATTATCAAAATTATTATTTTTATTATTTCTTGATTTATTAACGTACCAATTTTAAATACCATATTCGTACATTTTTATATATGTGCCTACTGTGTTTTTCCTCTATATGTGCATATTGTTAGTGACTGTAGTTCACGAGGTCTCTATAATCGTAGACCAGGCCGTATCCTAAGCACATTCTGTGGAGGTCATGGAGGAGTGGAGAGAATGAGACTGATTCCTGAAAAACCCCAGTGACAGATGAGTCTCTGCATTAATTCTGTGGGCCAGCCTTTAAGAGTTCACACTTAGCTGATGATTGGTAATAAGCTAGTTTGGCATGCTGTCCCGGGAGAGAGCCTTGAGCTCATGAGATCCTCGAGCCCGGGGCTCCCTCCTGTTTGCAGGGCGAGAGGGGAGTTTGAGCTCAGGTAGATCTCAAGAACCAACCCCCCCCCCCCCATCCCCAGATGCTTAAAGATTGCTAAGGTGGTGTGTTGCTGGAGAAATTTGAATATGGTGTTGATTTGGTTTAGTCAATTTACTTATGTCTCATGTTTTTGGACTGTGGTAGGAAACCGGAGGACCCGGGGAAAACCCACGAAAGCACAGGGAGAACATGAACTCCACACGGAAATGCTGTCCGGCCGGGTAGAGACCCGAGCCAGAGGCATTCTTGCTGTGGGGCCACAGTGCTAGCCACTGGGCCACCGTGCTGCCCTATAGAGGAAAAGAGGAGGAGAGGGGGTGGAAGGAGGGATTCTTCGAGACGAAGATGACTAAAGGTAAGATGCTTGGTTATTTATACTGAGTTAGGAATCATCTGATTGGTAGTTGTACATTAGCTTGACTCAGGGCCAGCCGTGTCAATCATAAGCACGCGATCCTCTCGAAATTAGTTTATAAATAAACTTCACTTAAAACCCGCTGGTGACCTACTCACACATTCAGTTTCTCCACGATGTACGTCCAGTGTTCTCCAGCCTCAGGTGCCTAGACTGCAGTTCTGCACAGGAAGTTTGGACAGAGGAGAAATGGTCGTGCCCAACTGAGCCTAGTTTCTCTTGAGTTTTTTTTTTATTCACTTTCATCAATTGGTGAAATTTTGTTCCTCGCCACTGTCACCACTGGCTTTCTTGGTTTGGAACTTGTAGAGCTGCGCATCAATGGATTTGCTCTTCAATGTTTGGACTTTCAGCAGTGAAAATTAAAGCACACTGAACTGAACTAAATTGAACTTTAACTCTGAAAACTGGACTGACACAGTTTCAATTTCAATTTACTAGAACTTCTGTGTTAAGCTGTTTTGACACAATCTACATTGTAGAAGCGCTTTAGAAATAAAAATCGAATTGAATGTATTGTCAATTTTTCCTTTTAAAAAACAAACAAACACACAAACAAAAATTATGTTTCTAAAAGCCTTATATACAGCATTATAAGCCAAGAACCAATCTATTAGAATTCTGAAACAGTTTTATCAAGGTTTTAAAACCGAACAAAAAATGCAAAGGTACAAGACTGTGCACTTTAAGGCTTTATCAAGTTAATGAATCACTGCAAATTATTAACTTGATAAAATGAGGGTGAAAAATATAGCTATTAATTTAAATTTGTGTTAAAAACATGTATTTTAAACAATATTAATTTATTATGCTGCTACTGTATGTTTGTGTCAAATTTTCACCACGCTCTGAAATTGCTGGATTTTTTTCACCACAAATTCTTCTGTTAAACAAGATTATTTTTAAAACAACAGATGCTTTTAACAACCTTCAAGTTGGCGTGAAATATCAATTTCCCTATAAAGAAGACAAATGGAGTTTTAAAATTGTTTTACTGTCTGAATTCTCTTGTATTCGAGAGGCACGACTTAATGATATATAATAATAAAAGGTCCATACCTTTTGGCATAAATTGTTAGTTGTTAATTTTGGAGACACAAACAAGTAATTTCAATGGAAATCCATTTGATCAGTTGTTTTATATACCTATTTCAGTTATGCTCATGTTGGTCACGCAAATTATGAACAAATTATTTACTTTTTTAGTCCACAAGGTTTCATAAATGAAAGTTGCATGTTAAGATTAAACACTAGGTGGAATCTGTTGATGATGGAGAACGAACTAATTGCACCAAATCACCTCACGTGCCATACACCACAAATAGAGTATTCAAAATCCTGGCATAAATATGGAGCAGTTCTGTCACGACAGATGCCTGAAAGTTTGGTTTAATCTAGCATGTCATCTAGATGTCTCTCTTGAATTCAACCTTATCACGAGCCAGGATTTCAGACCAAATCAAACAGGCTAATTCAGGTCTGAGATCTACCAAACAGAGCAAGCAAATAAAAGCACATCCATTTGGATACGATGCCAAGTGTGTGTTCCCAGGTTGCTGTGTGCCAGACATGAAGTGCATAAACAGGTGCCAATTTGGAGAGCTTTGCCAGGTGCTGACAATGCAGACTCAGACTGACATCCTCAAAATTTACCTCTGCTTTTAAAACTGTTTCACAATGGAACTGAAACTCCTGTTGTTGTAGTTACAGCTACATTTAAAGAGTCAAGGTAAGATTAAAATGAGTCATTCCCACTGTTGGTGGGGTCTCACTGCTTCATCCCAATGGATGCCAGCAGGGGCAAAGGCAAAAATTGTGGTACTAATCTTTGATATTCTTTCATTCAGCACTTAAATTCTTTCCCTAGGGCCGAGGATAATGCTTGAGGAGTTAATTAGAGCTTTGGGACACTAGTGCTGAGCAGAAGAGAATGAAAGACAGCGATTAGACATTAATAGTAAGGCCCAGCAGATTTTAATACACCCTGTCAGTGCTAAACCGGATTATCACTCTTAACAATGTCCTCCTGTCAGTTTATTTTGTCATTTTAGATAGTGTTGCACCTGTCACTATCATCATTATCCATCAGTATGGCCTTCTGTTCAGTAAATCTGGATCTGAATATTGTTGTCCAATTTTGGGGATTGTAAAGAGATTCTAGAGCTTTTGTGCCATTCTCACCTAGAGACAATTAATTGGCTCTTTGTGTAATTGTACTCTGGGTCACAGTGCTGCACCATGACCCATCCTATGATGGCTGTCTAATGAAGAACCAATCAACAACTGGAGCACAGTAATGGATGATGACTCATATCACACAGTCTATTGTAATGGACAAAATAATATAAATAAAAGCATAGCGTGGTGATATTTGACAAGAAACCTGGTGTTTGACAGCCAACTATTGGAATTCGTGGCATATCTACTCATCCAAAGTCACTTTATACTACTGTCATGTTCAGCAACACATTCTATGAAGCTTATGCTTATAATATATTATAACTTTGTATATAATTATTTATAATCATTCTATAAATCCATATATAAAGACACAACACATACTGTATTGCAATGACAGCTACTATAGCTACATAATAATAATAATAATAATAATAATAATAATAATAATAATAATAATAATAATAATAATAATAATAATAATAATAATAATAATAATTTATACTAGTGTTATGAATATTTATTACTTAAAGCCATCAATGATGCATTTATACAGGTTAGTAACTGACCAACAATATGAGTATGACCCAAAATAAGTCTGTTAACTTCCTAAGGAGTCTGTGACTATAGGATAACAACCTTTTAAATTTGCAGACGACATCTTTATAAATGCAATTACGATTGACTAATTTACTTATAAATTAGTGTATAATGTAAAATGAACATGCACTGTATATTGTGTATATAGTGTAAATATAACTGTCACTATAATACAGTATAAGGTTTGTTGTGTCTTTACAGATATATTTAAAGAACTGTTATGAGTGAAAATACATAATTGTAAACAGAGTTTATTGTTCATTATTCATTCTACAATTCATTATTAGGCTTCATAGAAAGTGTTCTACTGGAGGCCTTCCAAGCCTTCGCAGGTGATCCAGAATGTCTAGCCTTTAATCTGGTAGAGGACCCATGCCATATTTTGTTGTTCAATCGCAGTGAGCTAAAAAGACAATTTCCAAAACATTCACCCTCTCTGTGCTTCTCTGGTGGAATGACCTGGCAACATCCACCCAAACTTTTCCGACTAAGGGCATAGGCACACTTTGGCACACTAGGCACAGTTGCCTTGAACCATGCTGAACCGCAGTTGATCCCCTCCCCTCTCCTCCGACGGCCTGCGCTCACACTGAATCTTTACCTTCCGAGCCTGAGCATGCTTATGACATCGATGATGTGACTGTTCAATTTAACAGGAAGAGAAGTGCTCTTGCTCAGCACAGTGAACATTGATTTAGTTTTATCATTTTAGTCATGTGGGATGCAGTGACAAAAAAAAAAAAGTGGAAGTTTGCTGAAGGTGCAGCTGACGTGCAGCGGGGTGTTTGCATCTTTAATAAACTATGACAGTTCGCATTCATTGAAAAGTAAAAATTATTAATAAATCCATATGAAACAGTCCCTTAAAGTGACATTGCATCTTCAAAGCCCAACTGAACCATGCTCTGGCACAGCTCTTTCAACCAGGACAGGGACGGCCATCTGAACAGCATTTGGGCCTGATTCGGAGCACTCACACTTGTCAAACGAACTGGGAAACGTGCCCGGGCATGGTTCGGATAGCCTAGTGTGTAGCCTAACTGAATGAGCTGAATAAACCAAAACATGCTCATTGGGAAAATGTGAAGAACTGAGAAATATGTGCTCACGGGAACATATGTCTGCATTTTGTGTCTGCATTTTGTGTCTACAACCGGCTTCTCTCATGGATGCGCACAAGAAGGATGTTAATGTACAAAGAAATGTCACAGAAATGTACACAACGGTCTTTGGTGGGAAAAAGCACATGCTGCCCTTTAGTGGATTTGTGAAAACACTACTTGTATTGCTATATACATTTCTGGGGAGCAGCAAATATGTCAGAGAAGCTACATTTTTTTGTAGTTTTTGTATTCGCGAATCCACCAGAGGCCGATGTGTATACTTTTAAAGATCTCAAATCTCTCTCAGGTGTGCAATTTGTGCCTGCTGTTCTCGCGTAAATCCACCAGAGGGCGCTGTTGACCGACTGATTGCCTGCCTGAATGACTGATTGACTGACTGATTGACTGACCCACCCTCCTCCTTCGCCAAAACCCAACCAATAATATTTTCAAAAACACAGATTGACCTGCCCAACCACTTCCCTAAACCCAACTGACAGTTTTAAAAAGCAATTCAGAAAAAGAAAAGCCCCTGATTTTTTTTTTACCACGTTGTCAGATTTGACCACATTCTCACGCTGTTATTTACTTGTTGATTTTATTTTTTGGTTTCTGTTTTTGTCTTACCAACTTTGTGGAAGTGTTCTTCACCAGACACGAACCCTGTCGTCGTGATCAACTCCTTTCTGTGTCTCAAGTCCGCCGACATACATGGCGAGGTAACTGGACAAACTGGTAACAGCGGGAAAGCCGTCAACACAAAGGTAAGCGGTCAGCTGGTAAGCACTGAAAGGAACGACATCATACCGGCCAGTAGCATTCGTTTTAAAGACGAAATGCAGCCATACGTCCTTCTGCATACATAATTCGCAATCTCCAGAAATGTATATAGGGCTACATTTTCAGAATGAGCCTGTGTTGCATGTTTCCAATAAGCCTGGGTTGGAAAAAGCACCTCTTCCACAGGAATTTGTCCAACTTTATTTTTAATAAAAGTGCAAAAATAATTTGCACTATTATTCAAAATCTCTTATGAATGCTACACTTATTGGATTACTAACGCAGCACTAAAGATAAATAAAATAGAAATATTTATCATTTTCCTGAACAATCATTCAATGTACCTTGTCTCAGTCAAACACAAAGAGCAGATAGACAATGTAATGGCTTGGAGTGTTCAAACTTTTGTTAATTCATTTTTAAATAGCTTTTTCGGCATATTAAGCTGGGAACAGAGACACTATTTAACTTATTAAATTACACACATCACCTTTAACCAGTCACAAGACTAATTGCAAAGTATCTAATGAGCTTGCTGTGCACGTCATGTGAATCAAAGCGATTAAACCCAGAAAACATGGATGAAACCCCCCAGACACAGCAGATGAAAAGTTTTAAAGACACTGCAATTTCTGATTTAGAGAAATCTAATCAATTAGCAAACAACAAATGAACTGGCCTCAGCGGTTCCACTTCCATTTGCACAATTAGACCAGTGTGCAGCTGCTCTTGCCATTGTAAACAAACATCCCAATCACAGTTTCTTAATTGTAGCAAGTCTGTTTTTTTTTCTCCCTTTTTAATGCTGTAATTTACTGTGACTAAAAGGAACAGGAGCTGTGCCTATGAAAGTGGCGTCAACAAAAACAACTCTGTTACTTGCCTTGTGAAATACACAAACACACACGCGCAAAGATGACGCTGGAGCAGAGAAGGGTCCCGCTGCAGGCAGATGGCACGCAGGTAAAATTGCTGTCTGAGGTGAGTGTGTGCGTAGTACGTAGTCTCGTGCATTATTCATAAGGAGAGCAGGTGGTTTAGAGGAGTCAGTCGCTGATAGCGTCTCACTCATTCTGTACACAGAGGCCTCATTTCATCTACCTGACTCCAAATATTTGCAGTGATAGTTTTTCTTCCTCGAAAAATGAGGCAGACCTTTGGGAGAGCTAACAAATGTCACATTCAGATCTATTGCCCAGGCAAGATTTCATTTTTGCACAGTGTTGGGAGAGCAAGTAACTAAACACAGCAAAGCTGTTGTCAACACAGTCAAGCCCTTTCATAGGAAGCCACTTTTTATATACAAAACAAAGGAAAAGGCAAGGCAAATGTGTTTTTAAAAATTATATTATATACATACTTTATTAGGGGGCAACGCAGTGGCACAGTAGGTATTGCTGTCAGCTCACAGCAAAAAGGTTGCTGGTTCGAGCCACGGCTGGGTCAGTTGGCGTTTCTGTGTGGAGTTTGCATGTTCTCCCTGCGTTCGCGTGGGTTTCCTCCGGGTGCTCCGGTTTCCCCCACAGTCCAAAGACATGTGGTACAGGTGAATTGGGTAGGCTAAATTGGCCGTAGTGTATGAGTGTGAATGAGTGTGTGTGGATGTTTCCCAGAGATGGGTTGCGGCTGGAAGGGCATCCGCTGCGTAAAACAAATGCTGGGAAAGTTGGCGGTTCATTTCGCTGTGGCGACATACTTTATTAAAATGATCTTTTTTCAAAACTGGGGGAAAAAACATACAAATTTTGAAATATAGGGCCCTATATCATACACCCACCGCAATAAGGCGTAAGACATGTTTGGCACGATTTGTTGCTATTTTCAGATGAACGCAAACCTAATTCTCCTGTTTTGTGCCACGGTGTTTAAATAGCAAATCCATGTGCACCACTTTGTGGACTCATGGCTGTTCCGGTCTATAAAGGAGGTGTGTTAAGGTGCATTGTTGGCCAGTTGCTATTTTGAAGAACTGAAATAGACCGTGTCATTGACCAACTGAAACCTGGTCTAAAGTCCAGCGCAGAGCGTGTTAGTTATGTGCCTATGCAGGTCTAACATGCTTACACATTGCTTAATACACACAGGAAGTACAGCAATGCACAAATATCTTTACATATGAAAATAATAAAGGATTAAAATGTAACATTTTATTTTTCTACTTAAATATAAAAACGATTGACTCCAAGCAGCTATTATTAGTTTACTCATGACAATTTGCATTTGTACTATGTGATAATTATAAGCAGCATTTTTTTTATTATATGCATATTTATATTTGCTTTAATAAAAACAAGTTTAGGGCGACATGGTGGCACAGTGGGTAACCTCTCACCTCACAGCAATAAGGTCGCTAGTTCGAGCCTCGGCTGGGTCAGTTGGCTTTTCTGTGTGGGTTTTGCATGTTCTCCCCACGTTTGCGTGGGTTTCCTCTGGGTGCGCCGGTTTCCCCGACAAGTCCAAAGACATGCAGCGAAGGTGAATTGGGTAAGCTAAATTGTCTGTAGTGTATATGTGTAAATGAGTGTTTGGGCATTTTCCAGTGATGGGTTGCAGCTGGAAGGGCATCCACTGCGTAAAACATATGTTGGATAAGTTGGCGGTTCATTCCGCTGTGGCGACCCCAGATTAATAAAGGGACTAAGCCGAAAAGAAAATGAATGAATAAATAATAAACAAATTTAGATTCAAGTTGTCATGCTGTCAAGTTTTGGAGACATTTGCATCAACATATGGGGCATAAGAATAGGATGGGTGTTTGTATATAACTCACAACACTTCGTTATTATTGTTTATTTATTTGTTTGCTGGATATTAGAACTGAATTTAGAAAATGTTTTGAAACAAATATTTGCACTTAACAAACAAAATTAAATATGTAGGCTAATAGATGTCTTTAGTGGAGTGAGTTTCCTTATCCATGAAAGTAAAGGAGTAAAGTAAAGAGAAAGTAAAGAGGCCGAATGGAGGAGGCTCGTTCTTTATCCTCACGCTGCAGATGGTCTGTTTAACTGTTTTCTTGCTAGTAAAGCATTCAGTTTTTCCTCATACAAAGTCCACCATGTAAATAACAAATGCGCCATGGTGTGACACAACTGGCTCAAAGGGAATGGGAGATGAGACTTGAGGTTTGATGCACGTTAGGCTCAAAACACACCCAGAATTCATTAAGAGAATAAGCTCAACCCTGTTAGACCATGCGCCGCGGCGCACTGCGTATTTTTCCAACCTTACAATAGCAAAAGTGGATTCAGACATGCCCTTAATGCTTTTGCACCATGCGCTTTAGACTTTGCGCCAAGATCAATAAAATAGAGCCCATAAACTCAATACTGACTTGTAACTCTAAGGTGAGTTAGTATCTGCAATTTTGACTGTGTTCCCAATTGTGACAAGTGAATCATGAAACAAAAAGCTGTATTTATGTATTTTACCTGTTTTATGTATTTTTTATCATTATTCTTTATTTTGTTTACCCCAAGGCAGTAAAGTGTTTTCCACAGGAATCCTATGACTTTGCTGAAGTTGATGCATTTGTTTGAACTGATTTCTCTGTGTGTGTGCGCGCAAGTATTTGTTTGTGTGCAATCAAAGCAATCTCACTTCCCTGTGGCTTACCAAGCCATACATAACCTCTGTGAACTTCCCCCTTGTAAATATTTCACTGCTTCTCTCTGAACCACTTAAGTGAAAGTATCTTTTAAATTTAATGCCTAACTATGTGGCAAACAGCAAACTGTGAAATTATACGGCCGCTCTCTGAAGGACGCACTGTCACAATAAAGTGAAACGAATACAGCCGTAAACCACAGGGTCAGTTTAATGCTCTTTATACAGCAGACGTCTATGATAAAAAATGCCTTATACTTTGACACAATGCAAGCACAGGCTCGGAGGTGAGTCCTTAAAATTGCTGCTGTGTTGTTGGTCTCCTCAATAAATAATCTTTTCTAGACACGCATACCGTCTAAGTGCTCAAATAAATGCCTAAAATTTAAAAAGAACTTTTTCTTGTACAGATTGGTATTCATGTTCTTTGTCTATTGAAGCACAAAAATGAGAATACGCTTTTTGAATGTAGGTGGCAAAAAAGGCACCTTCCTTTTGCTTGCTGTGACAAAAATGCAAGGTGACATCGAAAAAGTTGTGCACATGGGAGGAACTGTTCTGTGTAAATATCCAATGGCAGCAAAGCATAACAGTATCTGAGTTGAGTTGGACAGAAAATCCGCATAAACCTCTACTTTGCAGGAAGAAATGGGACCAAACAAAACATTCTTCACTGAAATGTGCAGACCTCTTCTTATACTATGCAAAATCCCCCACCATGCTAGTGGTTGGCATGATTTTGCTGTCTTGCATGTTGCTATTGTGGTTTGTGTGGTTACAGAGATTTTGAGAATTCCACACAACTTAGACATTGGAATTTCGTCAGTTCCTGCTTGAAAATCATTTTTTCAACACTAACTGACCAACCCTGACCTCGAGATGGAGTATTTCCCAAATTCTTGTATCCAATAACAATAAGCGTATATTTGGGTTGTGGGTTATGAGTTATTTTATGTACTATGTGAATTTCACTAAATGTGCAATATACAACAAATAAACAGTAGAGCAACATGTTGTTGTTTTTGTTTTTTGTCAATGGACGAGCTGTTTTTTTTAAAAATGGCAGAAGCATAGCAAGGCACTGAGCGGATGTTTTTAGAAGAGTGCTGGAGTTTTCAGCTGTACACTTTGGTGGACACGTGCATTAACAATTGTTGATGTTTCAATAAATGTCTATTTTTTCATGCTTTGTAACTTTTCTTAACACACATACATTTCTTAATGAAATGAATGGACTGGATCTGAATAGTTGGTCACTCCTGACATCTCTGACAGCCACGTATGCACTTATACTCACACAGTATCCAGATCTCAATTGAATTCATTTTTCTCTGTGGCGTTTGTTTTCTGTGTTGACAGTAAAATACGTTCATATGAACCAATTCTAAAACATGATAAGAAATACTTTTATAAAAACAAATACATTCTCTTTTAGTCAACATTATAAATTTGTCATCTCAAATATCTCTCAGTTTTTTTATCCTCAATCTCTCTCACTTCCTTTAAAGAATTGTTCATGTGTCAGATTTTCATTTAGGTTTCCACTTACGACAATGCTGAACACCCCCACCCCCCACAGCTCTTCACTTTCTTCCATGACACCATCAGAATATTTTAATAGGGCCTGTACTGGCCAGCAGCACCCCTGGAAGAAGGTTATTGTAGTATTGTTGAATAACTATTGTAACATAAATAATGTGAAAGATGCATAATGTTGTGTGGTTAGATACATTTTTGAGTGTGTGTGAGGTACACTATGTGTGTGATGGTAAATTTATTGTGTTGTCTAGTATTTGTATATACTTTATTGTTTTTATAGTTTACTACGTTGATGCAGTTGTATTACCGAACTGCTGTATCTGGCATTTATGTACAGTTTATGAGGACCCCCTAGAAAACAAGATGATTCATCTCAAGGAGCTTATCCCCTTAATAATAATAGATTTGTGTTATTATTTGTGAGATTATGAACATTAGGTCTACATTTATCGACATCAGACAAAATGGAATTCATTCTAAACAGATTTGTTTCTCGATCTCGTTTATATACACTATGAACAGCAGCTATACTAATTATTCTCTTTATTCTCTATTTCCTCCTGGGGATACTCATCCCCAGGCCCCCAGAGACTATGCAGCACCACTGATGCAATCCAAGAGCCGCGATGAGATGATCCATAATCCTGGATCAGGCTGTATCCTGAGCAGCTGCTGTGGTGGTCATGGAGGAGTGGAGAGCATGAGACTGATTCCTGTGATGCAGGGACAGATGAGTCTCGCTGACGACCAGCTTCTCTAGCCTCCGGCGCCTAGACTGCAGCTCTGCACAAGACGTTTGGCCATAGGAGAAATGGACGTGCCCAACTGAGCCTGGTTTCTCTCGAGGTTTGGATGGATTTGCTCTTCAGTATTTGGACTCTCAGCAGTGAATATTAAACCACACTGAACTGAACTAAACTGAACTGAACCTAAACTCTGAAAACTGGACTGACACTGTTTCAATTTACTATAATCTTCTATTTACTATAATCTTCTAATCTTCTTTGTAACAATATACAGTGTAAAAGCGCTATACAAATAAAGGTGAATTGAATTTAATTCAATTAAATATGGGGTGAATATTAAGTATAAAGTAAAAGTATACATTTTTATAGTGGAATAGAGAATTATTCTTTTTTAACTTGTGTAGACTTCACACAGATGTTACTTTCAAACTAAGTTTTGTTGGTTGTCATGACAAATCTATGTTGCAAACTTTATAGAATGTATGTTAGGAAATATTTTCCTATTCTCCTGAATTATTTTTGGAAATGACTGGATTTCAGCCATGCAAATCCAACAAACAATAGCAAAGGCAACTGGAGCTATCATTGTTCGAAGGGTCAATGTTACTAACATATGGCTCATCTCCAATAAATGTGACATTATAGATTTTATAAAAGTTCAATGGACTGTTCATACTGAGTAACTTACATTTTAGACACAACATTGCCATCTTCTTTATTTATTTCTTCACTGCCAAAGGAGGTCACAGAATTTAATTTCTGAGTAACATGCTAGTGGTGTGTGGTTTGCTCTTCAATGAAACTGTTGAATGAGCGATTCAATGACTCACTTATTTAAACAAATGAGTTTAAACAAATGAGTTATTTTCAACAAATCGATTGCATGAATGATTCAATGACTCGCTCATCTCAATGAGTCAGTGTTGCACATGAATTATTCAGTGACTCGCTCATAAAGTCGGTCACTTATCGCCACCCACTGGCGTAAAAGTGTAACCTACAGAAAGAGTCACTGAAATTGACAGACAGCCAATCTGTCGGAAAACACACAGAGACAAGCAAAGTGATACAAACAGTGAAATGGTCATATCATAATTTTGGAGTAATTTAAGGTTAGCCATGCTGTAAGTCACTACATGCGACTAAGCTCTGTGCAGCACTAAAGTTCAGAAGCTTTCTGTTAGTTGGAAAAGATGACAGGGAAGAAAAGATGGTAGAGAAAGTAAAGCGAAGAGAGGGAGGGAGTAGTTCAAGGAGGTCTAGGGTGGAGAGGGGTATTAAATAGCAAAAATAATGGGCGCGTATGAAGGAACAGGACAGTGGGACTGCCTGCCTGGCTCATAGCAGTGATAAGGCAGCTATCTCAGCTCAGCTTATTGGGAACGGTGTCTTCCCATTTATCAAGCAGCAGGGAAGATGGAGGATCCGACTCACCTCTCACTTTGTTTTTTGTTGCCGCCACTGGAATCGCAGAGCGTGATGGGGAGGGGTAAGGATGGAGAGGATGGAGGGAAGGAAGGACGGAAGGAAGGAAAATCGGGAAGGAAAGACAGGTTCAGAGGGAGAGAAAGAGAAGGACAGGAGGAGAAAACATTCGATTAGAACAGACCAGTTTCAAGAGGGTGTAAAATGTGTCAAACGAGCAAACTAATCCTCCTGTTGTGGAAATGGCATTTGTTTCTGTCTGATTTAGAACAGCAACCTAACTACTTGAAATGGAAAACAATTCAAGAGTGTTTGTCTTTTGCAAACGCCAGCCACTATGAGCTACAGAGACTCCCAATACACTGACGATACTATTCAAAAGCACATTTAGATGCTATCCCAGCAAGCACAGTTCACACAGACCACCTGAAGTGTAGTTTCATAATTACAACTTATTAGACCTCAACAAAAATCCTGAGTACAGACCACTTTTTCCAAGAACTCGCACAGACAGATCACATAGATCACAATGTATAGTCAGAAGTCTCAGGTATTATTTTGGTTTGGCCTGTTTGCTTGGTTTTTATGCTTTTTACTTACATTTTTGTCTTGTTTGTAGCCCAAAAATCTACAGAATCACTGAAAAAGTTCCAAATGTTTTTACTTTCTTTTTGCTGTTGAGCACTAGGGTTAAGTATCGCTTTAATTTTAGTGGTTCCGATTCTGCTTATCAAATATGTTTTTATACCGATCAACGGTTCAGTTTTAAATTTTTTTTTTTGGATACATTTTTTCTCTCTCTAAAGAGCATTCAGTAAATCTTGGTATTGCTGAAATAAAAGACGCACAAAACAGCCTTGAAATCATTCGGTAATGGTGAACAATAAAATAAGACTTGTTTTAAGTAATATTTTTGTCAAAATGAAGCTTTAAAAAAATAACAAGCTAAATTATCTTCTGATGGTGTAAGAAAAATAATAAGAATGTTTAATACAGTATATAAAAACAAGAACATTTTACTTATGCCCTTGGCAGATTGTTTAGCTAGATTTAAGGAACTCACTTCATTTTTACATAATATTTCTGAAAAGACAATTTACTTTGCTTGTCTAGAAAATGTTTCTTGAGTTAAAAATGTTTAGATATTTGGACTAGAAACAAGACAAAAACTCTTAGTAGGAAAATCTTTTTTTTTTTTGCAGTGAAATTGCTGGTTAGTGTTGCCAGATTGGGCGGTTTCCTGCCCAATTGGCCGGCTTTGAATTTGATTGTGCGGGTACAAAATGACATTGGCGGATTGACAAAATTTGGGCAGTTTTGAAATGTAAATTTTATTTGCAACTTATTCATCAAAACAAAACTGCTCCTACTTCATTCAGTTAGTAGTGACCAGTGCATAGTGCAAACCACGTAGTTCCATTTGCAAGAGGAGATGAAGAAAAGCTGTATGAAAATCTGACCACCTGGAAAAACTCCCTTTCGCATGCAGTTAAACTCACAGCAGTTTATCATGACACTTTCATCGATTTTTTTTCCTCAATTGACAGCAAAAACAAACATAGAAGCATTGTCTGACAAGCAGCACCTAATTATGTTCAAAAAAAAATTTAAACACCAAATGGGACAAATTTATACCCCATTTCGAAATTAAAACATACTCTAATAGGCAGAGTAATTTACACAACATTAAGTGCAGTGTGTGGGTGAGAGGGGGCAGTGTTTTGATGTGATCCGGTTATGTTGTAGTTCTGTGACTGCTGGTGTTGGTGGCTGTATGGTTAAAATTATGACCGTTAAAGTAATTAGGTTAATTTTGTGTGTGTGTGTGTGTGTTTGGGTGGTTTTTGGACAGCTTTTGGGTTGGAAAAAGTCAGCTATATCTGGCAACATTGGTGCTGGTTGTCATTAACTTGCATTTTATTAACCACTAATCTATAACCAGAGATGTATAAAGTACTAGAGACCCAGACTTAAGTAAAAGTACAAGTACTCTATCAAAAAGTGACTTGAGTAGAAGTAAAAGTGCTCTTTAAGCACCATACTTAAGTGGAAGTACTAAAGTATTCAACATTTTTTGTACTTAAGTATTGCAAGTAGTTTATTTCAAAATTTACTACTCAAGTACTGAAAGTAAAAGTACAAGTATTGTGTAATGTAGTTATTAAAGAATGCAGTCAAAAGACATCATATTGTTTTGTTTATTTTAAATCTCTTTTTTGGGGGCACGTCATTAAGCAGAACGAAAAGAAACATGACTTACAATACTGTTTTTTCTCACGCTTGAACCACAGATCTGACAGATTATAACAGCTTTAACACACACCTTTCAAAGTTGTGTGTCACAAAAACAGTCCATAATCCACTCAAAACGCTATTGAAACCCATTTTCGGAGCACAATTTACTGGTTGTAAACGCTGTAAACGAACGTTCTAATTCACTTGATTTTGATTTTATTGTAAAAAAAAGAAAACGTGTATATTACTGTGTTAAATGAAAATCTGAAATATTTTATGGCTTATGGCTATGATTTAGTATTCAAAAATGTTTCATTTTGATTATGTTTTAATTAAATTGGTCTTAAACTTCATATTTTTATAGTATATTTATTCATTCTGGTACTTTTACCATAAACCAACATCTCAACCATTTGGTAGAGGCTGATATTTTAGAAATTATGGGATGTGTTGGGGGAAAATGTATTGATTGTGTTAACTAGCAACATTAGGAGTTAAGAAATGCAATAAATAAAAAAAATCTATTGTTTTTTTTCTTGGTGTGACAGTTAAATGGTTACTTGTAATACAATTGTGTCCTTTAATACAGCAGTAAGATATATGAACTGTAATCTTAATTTGACCCGCTCAAAGAAAACACTCTTTCTGAATGTATCAAACAAAACTCAAGCACAGAAGACAGCATGAGCATTTATAGCAAATAAACTAATGTAAATATTCTTCCGCCTGCTTTTTAAACGCTGACAGGCGAGGTCTTACACCCCTTTGATTGGTTATTATCTTCACCTTCTCAACAGAAAGGGCTGCTATCGGCTTTAGAAATGAAAGCGCTGTTCACTGATGGCGGGAAGAACAGCCGCGGTTACAGTCTATGTATGTATAATACGCGGTTATCACAGGTAATCTATAAAGTTACCTCACAAACAGGCCAGCGGGTCAAATGTCCAAAGTGAGAGAGGCAGAGATGGAGTCTCACAACATTTCTCTGTAGTAGTGAAATAGCGGCTCGTGTGCTGTGCCGCCTTCACTCGCCCTCGCGCCTCCGTCCTTCGCCATAGTATTGCGACACCGCACATAGGAGATAAATGACGTCAGTACGTAATAACCCATTATGATCTATTACTGAACCGATATCGACCATTTTGACACCTCTAGTAACGAGTAACGATGCAGCTCATAAAAAATCTATCGGAGTAAAAGTATTAAACTCATCGAAAATATGTACTTAAGTAAAAGTGGAAGTAGGAGAAAAAAACAATACTCCAGTAAAGTACAGATACTGCCTTTTAGTACTTAAGTACAGTAGTGAAGTAGTTCTACTTCGTTACTATACATCTCTGTCTATAACCTTCCCTGGTTATAAATCTTTAATGTCTATCGTTGTTGTTAATACTTTTATTTTATTACAACTGTTATTGTTATTTGTATACTTTTTAAAGTATGAGTTGTGTTGGTTTTGTTCAGTACAAAACTAAAGCTAAATTTGCTTTATAAATAAACATTACATACTACCCTAACAGTCAACAGTTTCAGCTAAAAATCCACTTTAATGTTTAACTGACAAAAAATAAACACCTACATCTCTGATGACCTGAGGTTGAGCAAATTAAAAGCTATATTTGAACTACAGTATGAGTGGACACAGACATCTTCATGTAAATATGTCATGTTTCTAATACAAAAAAGCATGCAACATTTTCCCCCCAATGATCACCATGTGAACAGTTTTCATGGAAAAAAGAGAAAAACTAATACTAACAGTGCTATAAGCACAAGAAATGTGTGGGATTGTATCGGTCTGTCTCAAACGAGCCACAATCCCCTGTTATGTTATTGCTTGGTGAATGGCTATTGATCAGACCAAAGAGCTCTCTGCTACAGACTTCCAATTAGCCAGACACAACAAGCTGTCCGTGCCCGATGAATGACTGAACAAACAAACAAACAGTCCTAATTCTGACCATCTTCTGACATGTTTGTGCGCGGAAAGCATCCACTCAAACAAAGCTATCCATTTATATACCATTAGAGCTGAGTGCTTATGAGGCTCAATTATTGTATACAACACAATAATGCTACGCAATACTATAGACCGGAGCTGAAAATGGCTCCTAAATGTTTCAAATAACACTTTTCACTGAAAACCAGAGCACAATGACACAGCACTCGCCAGCAACGCGCATTTCTATACATTTAATGTGTTTCCATGAGTTTGACAGACAGTCTGGCGGGGTTAGGAGTCTTTCTTATAATTGTTGCAATCAGAAGGGAAGTGCACACTCTTTGAAATTCGACTGGCATACTGTAGTTCAAAGACAGGCAGAAGATGAGACTTGAACCCAAGTGTGTGTAAAAAGTCATAGAGGGAAGAAATCAAAAGAAGAGAAAACGTCACAAATCTTTCAGCTTTCAGTGTCTGAGCAGAGTCCAAAAGGGCTATCGTCAACTCACAGCGAACTCTCAATCACTAGTTAGGGCTTTGAAGGCATGAATGCATCCATTGGTTCTTCTTGCTTATATTATATATATTAACATTACATATTAACTAATATTCCCCCTAAACTTACAGACTTACAGTAGGTATGGAAAGTATTCAGACCCCCTTCAATTTTTCACTCTTTGTTATATTGCGGCTATTTGCTAAAATCATTTAAGTTAATTTGTTTCCTCATTAATGTACACACAACACCCCTCGCTGACAGAATTGTTGACATTTTTGCAGATTAAAAAAGAAAAACTGAAATATCACATGGTCCTAAGTATTCAAGGTCCTAAGTAACTCAGGTGTTGTCCATTTCCTCTCATCATCCAGCTAAAATAACGAAGGAGTGGCTTCACAACAAACATTTGAATGGCCTAGCTAGAGTCCTGACTTAAACCCAACTGAGCATCTCTGGAGAGATCTGAAAAAAAAAGATTCTGCAATGTTTACCATCCAACTTGACAGAACTGGAGAGACTCTGCAAGGAGGAATGGCAGAGGATCCCCCAATCCAGGTGTGAAAAACTAAAAAGACTCATGGCTATATTAGATGCTTCCACTAAATACTGAGGAAAGGCTCTGAATACTTAGGACTATGTGATATTTCAGTTTTCAGAAAATATTTAAGTTAATTTAATATATTTTCCATTATGTAAGTAAAACATGTTCACTTAATGGCAAAATTATTTGTGAAAACTAAAAAATAGATTTATTTATTTATTTATTTATTTATTTATTTATTTATTTATTTATTTATTTATTCTCATGACAATAGGGTGATTTGTGCCTGCCCGTTTTTTTCTTCTAAAAATGTACATCTGCATACAAATCATATCACATAAAATTGCCACTTCATAGTTACAAAACTTTTTATATTAATATTAACTAATATTCCTCTTTCAGACTTATCAGAAAAGCTGATATGCCTTGTGTGTCAATAGACCATTTCATTCATCCAATGAAATGTGTCCCTATTGTTGTCTGGAGTAGTATATTTTCATTAGTATTTTTTCAAATAATCAGCATTTTATTTTTAAATTAATAATTTACATAATAATAATAATAATAATAATAATAGTAATAGTAATAGTAATAATAATATATAAATTAGATCTATAGATACATTATATCTATAATTATATCTATGTATATATGTCATATCTACTCAAAACGTATGCCCCGATTTCATTAAACATTAAATGATCATCAACATTGGAAAGTAAAATTTATTAAATTAACTAAATGAATAAATACAATTACAACAGAATGGGCAACATGGTGTGAGGCTAAGTGAAGTTTATTTATAAACTAATTTCGAGAGAATCACATGCTTATGATTGCTTGCGGCAGGTCCCACATTATCCAATTTATGATTCACCAATCAGATGATTCCTAAGCCACTATAAATACCCCATAAAACAGCCATAAAGTTCCATAAAACAGCCATCTTAATTTTTAAGAATCCCCCCTTCCACCCCTACTCCTCCTCCTTTCCTAGATGGGTGACACGGTGGCCCAATGGTTTGCACTGTTGCCTCACTGTAAGAACATCACTGGTTCTAGTCCTTACCAAGCCAGCCGACATTTCTGTGCGGAGTTTACATGTTCTCCCCATTCTCACATGGGTTTCCCCTGGATTCCCCGGTTTCCTCCCACCGTCTGAAAACATGCAACTTAAGTTAACTGACTAATCCAAATCGGCACCATAGACATGCACCTAGTAAGTAGTTATCTCCTAAAAGCAATTACTATCTGTTCATTAGCTACTACAGCAGGGTAGTTCTCAAGATCTACCTGAGCTCAAAACTCTCCTCTCACCTTGCAAATGGGAGGGAGCCCTGGGCTTGAGGATCTTATGAGCTCAGGGCTCTCTCCAGGGACAACATGCCAAACAAGCTTTATAATCAATAATCAGCTAAGTGTGAACTCTTGAAATTTTTGTTTAATTGTTGATTGATTTATATATTTTACATTATGAAAGTAAAATAAGTTGTCTGAATTCCAAAATTACTTGAGAAATGTGTAAAAGATTTCACTTCTTTTCATTTCCCCCTTTTTTCCTTCTAAAAATCCATAATTTAGAATTTTTATACAAATCACAAGAAATCGCCACTTCATAGTTACAAAACACATACATTTTTCTTGAGATTGGGTTGCTTTAATACATTCATAAAGGTACAAAAATCATTTTCTCTCTGCACTTTTTAAAATGCAGTCTATATTCTCATCAAAGTAAAAACAAGTGGCTAGGAAATGAAGAAGTGATCCTCCATGTGGAGATTTGCTGAGTGTCTTCCACTCTAAACCCATCGCTAGTTGACTGTTTGAGTCTTTCCAAGCCTTGGTAGAAATCATGACAAAGTTTTGAGTGACAGCAACTAAGCAGCGTCCTCCAGGGATGCATTATCCAAGACTGGTTGTGTTGTGTTGGAGGAAAAAAATAGGAAAAAGTGGAAATAGAGGAGAAAGGGCCACCAGTCTCCTCCAGTCAAAGAAGGTGACAAAATCCCAGTTTGCCATTTTGAGAATGCTGACCATTAGTGAATAATTCAATACACTTGCATTATTGATGCTGGGAAAAGCTCAGATCAAGAAGGTTGAGATCTTGAGAATGTGCTGCTGAACAAATATCAGCCATTCATGATACACATATACACACAACAGCATCCGCACGCACACGCACACGCACACGCGCACACGCGCGCACGCACACGCACACACACACACACACACACACACACACACACACACACACACACACACACACACACACACACACACACACACACACACACACACACACACACACACACACACACACACAAAAATGAAGGATGTCCCTGTTGGGCTAGTTTGTGTGCAGATGATTTATTGATTCAGTAGTGAGTCCTAAACTTTTGTTTCAGTGGGGAAGACCTCCTGCTGAATCCAAGCAGTAAATTCTGCTGTCCGTAATACCATTACGATGATTGAGCAACCTAAACAAGAGGAAAAACAAATGGACTTGATTTCATCCTGACTGAACAAATCACTCAACAGTGGTGGACTACCAAAACGACACTCATTCCTCAGACATGGTTCCAGAACATTCCTCAAAGGAAGTTCAATATGATGCTATTTGTGAGAGAATTACAGGTATCTGTCTTGGCCTACAGATCAGTTAAAACGGTCAGCACTGGCATTTCTCCAGCCTTTTTTGCTGGTTTGAGATCAGTTGTGAGGTTACTTTGAGATGGAGCAAAATAAAAAAGATGAAATTCAAAATAAGCAAAATAAGAATTATGTTTCAAAACTCAATGGCCTACTTGGAAAGCGTTTGAAGGCATCACAAAGACATACAGGATGTAACTGCAACTATTGAAGGCACACACTTTCACCAAAATTATTTTGTCATAAAACATGTATAGTGGAGGGAAAAGAATTAATTAATATTTAGGCTTATTTAACATAATAAATGCATTTTGTATAATTAGTTTGGTTGCTGTTTTTACTAGAACCAAATTTTTACAACTACTTTTATAATTGGAATAAAGCTAAATTAAATATTACAATAAAACCTAAAATAAGATCATTTTTAAGTTCCATAAAGAGTAACTGAATTAAGTAATAAATGAACAAAAGCAAACTCTAATTAAAATCTATAGTAAATGACATCAGCAAAACCATAAAAGTTAATTAAAAAAACATTACTAAATACTACAGCAGTATATAAATAATATAGTGGGGAAAATAAGTTTTAACACGTCACCATTTTTTTTCAGAAAACATATTTCTAAAGGTGCCGTTGCTGTTGAAATTTCCCCTGGATGTTAGTAACAACCAAAGAAATCCATATACAGTTGAAGTCAGAATTATTAGCCCCCCCCTGTTTATTTTTCCCCCACATTTAACTAGGCAGGTTAGGGTAATTAGGCAAGTTATTGTATAGCAATGGTTTGTTTTGTAGACTATCGAAAAAAAGCTAAAAGGAGCTAATAATGTTTTCCTTAAAATGATGTTTAAAAATTAAAAACTGCTTTTATTCTAGCTGACATAAAACAAAAGAGACTTTCTCTAGAAGAAAAATATTATCAGACATACTGTGAAATTTCCTTGCTCTGTTAACCATCATTTGGGAAATATTTAAAAAAAGAAGAAAAAATAAAAGGGGGGCTAATCATTCTGACCTCAACTATATGCAAAGAAAACAAATCTAATTAGTTTACAAATTAACTTGTGTGTAATAAAATGAAATGAAGCCAAGAAAAGGTATTGAACACATGAAGAAAGGGAGGTGTAGAAAAGTAATGAAAGACCAGACTGCAATTGAAATCACTCAATAGTTCGTCAGCAACCCTCTACTCTTCGTCATAGAAAATTAATATTAGCTGCTTCAGTCCAACATTTACATTAGCAGGAGGATTAAGACAAACCAGTGTGGACATTTTTAGCAAGACGATGACCCAAAACACAGCCGAGGAAACTATCAAATGCTTTTAGAGAAAAAATAAAGCTGTAGAATGGCCCAGCCAATCACCTGACTTAAATCCAATAGAAAACACAAATTAAAGCTCAGATTTGATAGACGAGACCCACAGAACCATCAAGATATTTACACTGTTGAAGTCTGTAAAAAAAAAAATCACACCTTAACAATTCATTGAAGTTATATTGCATTTGCTGATGTAATCTGTTTTTCAAAATCTTTTACAAGACTTTAGACTTACTTTGATCCTGGATCTTTTTCTGTTTTTCCCCTTCAGGCCCTTTAAATATTTAAATCGAGGACCATCGTCATGCCACATGCTGTGCAAATCACGAGCGGAAGTCAGCACTCGGCACCTTTCAAACGCTTGAGCAGTGGCAACGTGGCAATAGCTCCTGATTGCTAATACCCTGTTTGTGCTGTTTCAGAATGGTAATTTGGCAATTTAGCATAGCCGCGAGCACTTGCAGCGCTATAGTGCCCTGGTGAGAGGGAGAAATAAATAGCATAAAATCAAATGAAATAACATGAAATAAAATCAGGAAGAGCCAGCGTTTAGGGCTCATTACTTCTCCACTCCTGCAGAGGGTTCTGGTGAAGCTAAATGAAGGGAAATAAAATCAGCGTCTCTTACACACACATACACACTTTCTCTCGCTCTCTTTTGCTGTTTGCTTAAAGGGTCCTCTGTTTCATCTCAGAGTAAGAATAGGATTCACAAGAATTCTGATAGTGTCTTCAAACACTCAGTTAGCTGAGTTAAATTACCCTATATAACCCAACTATAGATTATTATAGCACTTTACCAACTATGGATTATTTTAACCCAATGCATAATAACATTGATATTATTTCCTCCAAAAAAAGTGTAGCGATGAACATGGGAGGTAGAGAAAGCACTTTATCCGTTTAATATAGATCAGCTTTGAAGCACGCGTTTGTATCACCAATAATTAAGAGTGCTGGTGAAATCATGACAGGAAGAGGTCCTGTCAAGAGAGTTATAGCCAAGGCCAGACGGAATCTGCAAACATTTTTTTGCAATTTCTGCGGAGAATTTTGGTAAAAATCTGCGGATTTTTGTGGAATGATTTTGGGAGTATCATAGCTAAAATCTTAATATGTGAAATAAAAAATAATATCTTTTAACTTTTATTTAATGTTTAAAATGCAAATCCAATTAGATTCACTTTATTTGGTAAACAAAGCAAGTCTCTCATACAATATATCTACTAAAAGACAGAAAATATTACTTTATAAACTGCATTGTACATAAATCAGAGGAGCATTTTCATATTAGTCACCAATATTACTGTAATTAATTTAAAAACTGAATAAATTTAGATTTACACACATTTACTCAAGTAAATAAACAGAATTAATGATGGGCTAAAAATCTGCGAAAACCTGCGGAATTCTGCGCGCACAAATTCCGTGTGGGCCTAGTTATAGCTTAAATAAACTTCATAAGGCAAAAATAAGTATACGCACGCATACACAGATGTTCTGTGTCAGTTATTAATAAATAACCCAATAAAGATTAAAAATAACCCAACAAAGCACCAAATATTTTTAACTTAACCATTGGGTTAAATAAATAACTCAACGTTTTTTTTATAGTGCACAGTTCAAATGTGTTGAAAAAAAAATCTTCTCTCTCTTAAACAGAAATTGGGGAAAAAAAATCAACAGGGGGACTAAAAATTTAGGGCAGTTAATAATTCTGACTTCAACTGTATAATATGTCAAATTAACAAACGACTACTGTAAGTCATACAGTATGTGTAACTACGTAAACTAAACAGAACTAAAGAGGAACAGGAACTGATGAAAAAAATCCATCCAAGTGTTCTATATTTTGACTGGCATACATTATTAGGATGATTTACTGAAGACACCCACGATAACATAATTCAGTATAACAGCATTTTATATACAATAAAAAAAAGCCATATTTAGAACAAAAATCGCATAATGGCATTAAAATGTTACAGTTTTCCCCCAAAATACCAATCAACATTTTGAATCTTTTCCAGTTATTTAAAGGGTCATGAAGCCCCCCCTTTCAGTTCAAGTCTACCTCAGAATTTTTTCAAGAAATGCTTCATGATGGGTGTGGAGCAGAGGGAGGAGTGGGCATGGCCAGCAGAGCAGGGGGAAAAAGGAGGAGCGAAGAACTGTCAGCTGTTTAACAAAATAAGACACAAACTGTGAGGAGATTTTATAGTTTACAAAGTTAAAATACAAAGAAATAAACAGTAAGCAATTTAATGCCCTGCTACATTTGTTATTCGTAATTTCATATACACAAAACCACAATTTGTTATATCATTACAAATATAATCATTTTTTTATAAACACTATAAATGAGGAGGACTTTTCTCCTCCTTAATCTTGGGGTCTGAACGCAGACACAGTGGGACAGTGCAGCAGGTCTCTTGCCCTGTCTATTACAACCATTTGCCCAGCTGGTAATCCAGAGGATTTTAAACATAGGCAAACACAAACACAGCAGCACGGATAGGCAATGTGTCTGAATGGTAACAAACCCAACTGATAAAAGACAAAGTTCGCCATTCTCCAATTCTCATACAGCTCTCCCGACAAAAATGCTTGCTGCAAACCAACAGCTTTGCTGTATCGGCCCTGACAGCATCACAGGGAAAATCATACAACAAACACTGTGGATCATGGAAACAAACACATACAACCTTTCATGAACGGCTAAATACTGCGTGCCATGCTCAGACGCTGTCTGACAACTTGGTCTGCCTTGCCTTCGGAAAGCACGTGAAGTCATTAATAATTAAGAAGCAGGGTCTTCTCATAGAATAAGAAAACAGCTATGAATAATAATGAGAAACCGACGCATCATCACTCCACTAGCAGATTCGCGCTAAGTCAACAATTTTGATCCCACCCCAAAAATTATTTTAAACCTGGAAGATGAAATTAGCTGACAAAAGCTCAAAATTATCCAGTTTTCCCCACAATTAAAGCTGACAGGTGCTAACATTGTCTTCAATGATGTTCAGTACGCACAAATCTGTTCAAATCTCAAAAAAGTACTCATGGGTTTCTTGAAATCTTTAAATGATAACCACTTTCCATTAATCTGCTAGGCTTTACTCATTTGTCAGTCTGTCTTTTGAGTCTGTCTTCTGTAATATATATAAAATAAATAAATATAATATATATAAAAAGCGTATTATAATATATATTATAATTATTTGACATTTTAGAAATTAAGAAAAATAATGATATACATTAATATATATTTATGCTAAATGATGACATTATTTTTACCACAATTTGCCATTTTATATTAACAAAAGTTACATTTTAGATGTTTTTACATATATGTAATCACTTTTGTAATTTGATGCGATGCAGATGAATCAGCAAATAAGCAAAAAAATAAAACAATATTATAATTTTTAGTAAGTTCTATGGTGGATATACAGTATATATGGTTATTTGGTATTTTAGGAAAAAATCGTCCAAATTTGCCATGATTCTTTCTCTCTATTCACTATACAGTAAGACAGAAAGAGACTTTTAAAAAACAGAAAAAAACAATGCATATGCTTTGTATTCCAAATATTGATATGCTACAGTGATAAAGCAGCATTTGATCTGACGTATTCTCTTTCATTCACCCTGGTTCACACACAAATCTGATTTCCTTTGGTTAGATTCTGTTTGTAGTTGCATCTTCAGTACTCATTCTCATTCTTTTATCCTTTTCTCCCTCACACACTCTTTCCATATTTTATGCTCATAATCAAAAGAGAGCAGTGCCTGACACATACAGAGTGTGATTTGAATCCAGGTTAATTCCAATCACACACTCGAGATATTATAAATGTCACACAATGACTTCTTAAGAATTGCAGGGTTTTCATTCAAACTTGCCTGCAAACGCATATGAATATGATCTGAATATCCCACCATGAAAATGTCATTTTTATGCCAAGATGGAACTTGATTTAGTCAGCTAAAGTATGCAAGCAAATATTTCTTAAAAGAAATATGCTGAAGTGTTTCCATTGGGACTCATTAGCAAGAATCTGCTCTGCAAATGAATTACGGCAACAAAAAAAAAAAGAAAAAAAAAAAGAAAGAAAATACAGTTCCTTCTTTTTACCAAAATACTGCAATTTGCAGGCAACAACCAACAGTTTTAAAGGGCAAAAGTAAAATACAGTATGTTACATTAATTATCTAATAACACATAGGGTACCACCGAAAAAAATCAAATTAAATAATTCTGCAGTGTTTCGACTGATGGGGCCATTAAAAATGCACGTTTTTTACCATGGCTCACCTCATTTCATTCTGTGGTCAGCCGCAGCATGCTATCAAACTTTCCTTGTTATTGAAATAACTGTGTTGTGCTTCACAGAACATCCACCAGGTGGCGCATCGAACAACAAACTCCATTGTAAAGAATACATCATAATCTTGTTTTAAAATATGCAGGTTTACATTTTTACCATTATTTTGATCATGTATTTATTTTATATTTAAGATAGATGAACTTTAAGATATATATATATATATATATATATATATATATATATATATACTTTATATATAACAGGATAACTTTAATCCTGTCTAACTAAAACTAGCTAACAAAGCTTACTATTATTAATAAAAAAGAAAATTAAAGTGCACTGAGTCGTCAGATTGAAGGTTGTGGCAGCCTCTAGATAAATTGTTTCTCAGCATACAGTACTGTACGTGCCTCTAATTTCTCGCAGTCACTCCTCACGCGTGCTGCGTGACGATCAAACGTGACGATCAAACGACGATCAACACTGCTCTGCTGTCATGAACAGAGGTGGTCACTGCGCAAATCATGCCAGTCAGTCACAGGTAGTATCAATTAAATTTGATTTAAAATGAAACCCAGATACAATCCTAATCTAAAATTAAGCATTCGTATGTCTATGGTTTTATTTACATAATTTACTTCAGTATGTAATTATATTATTATAATGTTTTTGCAGATGGTTTTACAATGCTGAAAATCCTTCAAATCTATTGTCAATAAAAAATATCCTTCAAAAGTTCTGCGGAAATAATCAAATCACACAGGTCTGAAGAACGTAATATCTGTTAACATCATTTTCAGGGTGGCTGTTTGTAAAAGAAAACCTTGCAAGGGGTATTGCCAGAAATGATTAATACAATAGGCATGCTAAATTATAAATGATTTCCTGGAAAATGCTTCTGGCAGTTTGATTCTGTTTTATTGCAATATCTTTACAGGAGGTGCCATTGGTTAAACAATGGATGTGTTATGCATAATTCCGTTTGAAAATCAACATTTTTGCCACATGGAGCAGCAATTAACATAATTGGACATAAATAAAACTAATTGGATGGGAGCAGGTTGATTCTGTGACAAACACCCCCCACAGTTAACCCATATTCTGGCAACATCCCTGCTTTCCACCCACCTGGGACAGCAGATTTACTAGTACGACAGTGCAATTTCTCAAATATTTTCCTCCTTTCACCAACCGTTATCGAAATGCATTAAATAGCATGTTTATACATTTCAATTCAGGACATGGGGTCCCTATTGGAGTTTTACTTACATAAACCACCACAAGTAATGAATTCAAAGAAAATATGCACATTCTGAGTCAGATAGCAATATTAATCAGTACAAGCTAGTGGGGTTTTCGTGTACACTTTGCTTACGGCCTGCCACTAAAAAACAGTTTCTAAATGCAGAATTTCATAAAATGTTAAAGCGCAGTCTGTCATTCTGTCATTGACATCTGTATTGCACAACAAAAATTGTCCTGTCAGCATTTCGTTCCCAGAGTTAAATGTAGAATGAAGTATGTGCTCTTAAGCTGCACTCCTTCAACCCTTAAAGGGGTGGTCTAATGACATTTTATGCATTCAAAGTTATTTACACTGTTAAAGAGTTGGACTCAGGTTTCAAAATATCATTTGGATGTAAGACGTAGTATTACTTTTCCAAAAATTTTACTTCCGGTTAATAACTAATTAGTTTTTTCCAAACTGGATCTTGGTTAGATAACCAAGAGCATAAATTGTGAATAAACTATATAAATAATTGGCACTTCTCCTGGAAACATATATATTTTCACGACGACACGTCTAGTTTATGACATGACACACTGCAGCCCCTTGCACTGCACTGGAGTAATTGGAGCTACTGGATTTCTAACACGTCAGTTCATCAACTTCTCCTCAACTACATCATAATTAAGTGGCTGTTTATCTGAGAGAAGAATAGATTAAACGTTTTAGTTACCTAAACAGTGTGTATCTGTTGTGAATAACACACATTGTAATGTATGTGTAAAATTACTTTTACATAGAGATCAGAGTTCATTTTACGAAGCACTTTTTTTTTGTTTTGCTAGTAAATATGTGTAATAAAATGACTGCAACCTATTGAAAGCACTGATAAGTTTTGACCTTTCACTGGTTTAGCACCAAACATTGCAGAACTGAATTTAGCAGCTGATCGATGATGCACTGAATATTCTAACCACATTGGTGTGATCGCACACTCCGATCCAGCCAAGTTTCAAAGGGTTACAATAACAAAATTGTTCCCCTGTTTTATTTATAGCGATATTACAAGATGTAATCGGTCACTAAACAAAAGTTGCTAAGCTTGTACACTTTTGACTCAGTAGCTCCACCCACAGCATGCCGTCAGGTATTTGTTTTGTGCAGAGAGAATCGGAAAGCTGCAACTTTGTCTTTAAGTGGAAAAAGACTAAAGAAGTTTTTGAGAAGAGATGGACGCAGTACTACTCTATATTCTCAAGATTGATGTGAAACTGGGCAAAAAGAGCATGATACATCCAATTTAAATGCATAATTATTATTTTTTTACCAATCATTACTTCATATCTGTGCTTTAGTATCAAAAAGCAATATATCTAACATGGATGGATTTTCATAATGTTTGTAAAATAAGTATTTTTAAATCAATGATTTTAAAATCAGTATTTAGGTCATCATTAAATGACTGTGACATGAATTTACTCTCCAATAATTGTTCTGTTTTAAAGCATTTTAAGTTTTGCAAACATGTTCTTTTTGTGTTTTATGCCTGTGGTAATTATGAGTCAAACATCATATCATCATGTTTATCAGACATTGCCAGTGATGAGAAAACAGGTGTTAAAAAGTATATGATTATTTTTGGACAAGCTGTGCAATTCACTGTCATAATGTTGACAGATGTGGTAATTAAAAAGGCACTGTGTTATGACAGTTTGATTGTGGAGTATATCTGAGATTACTGAATTGTGTAGATCTTGAATCTTAGAGATTTATAGTTATAGTTATAAGTTATACCTATGGGGCCAGACAGAATTTTTTTTGCTATTTCTGCTGAGAATTTTGTTAAAAATCTGCAGATTTAAGCGGAATGATTTTAGGAGTACCGCAACTAAAAACTTAATATATGAAATAAAAAATAATACATTTTAACTTTTATTTTATGTTTACAATGCAAATCCAATTAGATCCACTTAATTGGTAAACAAAGCAAGTCTCTCATATAATATATCCACTAAAAGACAAAAAATATTACTTTACAAACTGAATTGTAAATAAATCAGATGAACATTTTAATATTACTATTATTATATCATAATAATATTTGTGAAATAAATTTAAATAAATATAATAATTGAATTAATATGAATTAACACACATTTACACAAGTAAATAAATAGACTCAATGATGGGCTAAAAATCTGCAGAAATCGGTGGATTTCTGTGCGCGCAGATTGCCTGTGGGCCTAGTTATCCCTTATAATTGCATGAAAATTGCCATCATAAAACCTTTTTTATCCTGAAAATGATGAGTAAGTGTCATATCTTTTTGATTTTCCTGGTTAAAAATTATTCACTATTTCACATAATAAACTGTAAAAAAGTTGGGCTCCACACAATTCTATCATGTTGACCCCTCACAAATACACTACCTGACAAAAGTCTTGTCGTCAGTCTCAACAAATAATAACTTCTGGTCGATCATTTGAAAAAGTGGCAGAAGGTAGATTTTTCTGATGGATCATCTGTTGAACTGCATCCCAATCATCACACATACTGCAGAAGACCTATTGGAACCCGCATGGACCCATGATTCTTATAGAAATCAGTCAAGTTTGGTGAAGGAAAAATCATGGTTTGGGGTTACATTCAGTAGTGGGGCATGCGAGAGATCTGAAGAGTGGATGGCAACATCAACAGCCTGAGGTATCAAGACATTTGTGCTGCCCATTACATTACAAACCACAGGAGAGGGCAAAATCTTCAGCAGGATAGCGCTCCTCATTTTTCAGGATTGGCCAGCCTAGTCTCCAGACATGAACATTATTGAGTCAGACCTTACTGTCCTAATTAAATAGTTAAAAATTAGGCATGATTTTATTTTATTTTGTTACAATCAGTGTCATCTGGAGGCTTTTGCCTTTCATATAAGCCATGTCTGATATCAAATGATAAACTAGAAGTCAAATGATTATTTGCAGTTCCTGAAACTTGGATAGGAGACTAGACTTTTGTCAGGTAGTGTAGATTAAAATGAACTAAAAACCTTAAGGATTGCATTGTTTCAACTAATTTTAAATAAGTAGTTTGATAAAGCAGCCAAAGTAATATTTTTAGTATATTCAGTCAACAGGATTTTATTGACAATCCTTTTTTTCAAGCTGTTCACACATTGGCAATATTACTGTGATTAATATATAAAAGGTCTTACAAATAACCCCTTTAACCTGCAATCAAACCTCAGATTATGGTCTTGATTTTCATTGTTATGTTAACATGCTAGCGCCTGCGATAACAGACATTAGCTAAAAAACAAATTACATCACGCACAATCACCTAAATTGGACTTGAAATTATTTCATCTGGGTATTTTCATGTTCCTAGCTACTAACCCATGAGTCTTTGCTTGATAGTCAAACGGTGACCATCTCCATGCAAATGAGATAATAAATCTAATCACGCCCACTTAGACGAGGCTTTTCCGAGTCATCTTTATTACATCTCGTCAAATCTACCTTGTTGTCTCACATTACAAAGAGGCACTGTTGTGTTTGTTTTTCATTTAATCCGGAATATTTGATTTATCCTCCTTAAAGTGATTATGCCAGTATTCCTCAGCACCGACCTGCGCATCAGTTAAATAAACAAAAAGGCCCAGCTGAGCCGTGAATGCAATCTCTTCTGTACACAATACGTGACTGTGGGCGCTAGTATGCAAATAATCTCCTGAACGAACATGGATAGTTTACTTTGACCCTACAAATATGTTAGGCTATATTTAAAGCCAAAGACTTGATTTGGCATAAATGGGTGAATAATTCATTAATTCTAATCAAATCGCTCCAACCATCAAAGGGTCAACTATGAGTGGCCGTATGGTTTACTAGTGTAGATTAATAATTAACATACAACTGAAGTAAAAGCATCTCTAGTACATTACAACAGGATTATGTTTATCCTATTTGTTTTTGATTGTACAAATCCCCACTAAAGGCTGATTTATACTTCTGCATCAAGTGTACGCATTTGTTCCGGCGGAGCATTCGCATGGTTGCATAGCCCTCACAGTGGCTGATGCCGATGCTGACACGCACCTCTCAAAAAATATAACTACATGTCAAAATGACGCTTAGCACAAGCTCTGTGATTGGTTGGCTTGATAGCTCTGATGAATGTGGGCGGAGTCAAGAGCCGCGTAAACACGTTGGAGCGAGTGTTTACGACTGTCGAGTTCCGTGAAGAAGCTTCAGGTGGAAAGTTTTGTTTTATGTTTACCTTAGGATTAAAATTGTTGCATGTCCGCCAGTACCCATCTCAGAATAAGTGAGTTTAGCTACTTGTATATTAAGGTAGCGTTCACAAAAAAATAAAACACCAGCGAAGAAACTCTATACAGAGGAATATAAAAACCTTACTGCCAGCTAGCATTTGGGAAGTGTTATTGCAGAGCAACACAAACAGCACGTAGGAGTGTAAATGCATAACTACACGCAAGGCAGGCACCATGGGTCATGCCGATCACTCGACGCAGAAGTGTAAACCAGCCTTAAAATGACTACAAATGCTGCATCATGCATGCCAGGCCAGTAGGTGGCAATGTCACTGTAAAGAAACACATTTGCATAGTCATGCAGTCAGCTATTATTTTTTTGGTTTTCAAGTACTTGCTCATATCTTTAGGCTGAACACAAAACAATAACAACAAAACAAGTTTTCAAGTGTTTGTTTGTTTGTTTGTTTGTTTGCTTGTTTCAGGCATGTAAATTTATGCCAAAATGCATTAAAACATTAACCATATCTAAATGTGTCCTCAATTTTGAACAGTTCAGATCAATTCAAGTTTATTTGTATAGCCCTTTTCACAATATTGTTTCAAAGCAGCTTTATAAAAGGTGCACATTACTGTATTACAATCAAATTCGGAAAAGTTTACTAGCCATCACAACTTTATTAGTTACTAATAACTGTAAATGATTAACTAGTAACTAATAGCTTTTAACAGTCAAAAGTTATTATACTGTATATAAACACAGTTAACCTGCAGTTATATAGTATGTACTGTAGGTAATGTCTATGTATAATGTTCAATGAAGTGTATTAAGTGCATTTGTTCCAAAGTCACATGAGAAAATATTAGTGGTAAAACCTTTTATTTTTTTCCTCAAATTAGTCTAAATCAATAGGGATAACAATTAGTTAACAGCAGTAGCAGCTTGACTCGAGTCCTACATCTATTTACAGCCTACACATTTGAGAGGAAATTTTGTAGTAAAGGAATTCAAATGTTCAGTCCAATTCTATTTTTAATAAATATGGAACTTGAAATACTCAATGTCAAAGGGAATAAGGAAGGAAATAATCTTTCACATTAGTGAAACAGAGAACCAAATTATTTCTCTACAGGGACTTTTCCCTTCTGGGATACAAGCTAAAAAAGGGTATATTTTAAGATTTCTTTAATGTGTATGTTTTATATTGTACAGGAACCATTACTCCAGTCTTTTGTGTCAACATGATCCTTAAGTCTTTATAATGGGCTGTTTACATCACAAATTTTTCAGCCAAAATATGGAAAACATTTGCCTGTTTACACAACAACAGTGTATTAGAAGCTGATTAGATCTAAAAACGGGTTTCAAAGTGTACGTTTTTAAAAACAGTGTTTGTTGTGTCTGTTTAAATGGACAAAATGAAAATCTGTGAAAACGTTGATGCCATGAACATGCATAGTATGTGTCAATTAAAGGCAAAAAATGAAAAAACACATCATTGGTGGAGTATGTAGTAATGTTGTTGCTGCTCAGGTGTTTACTAAAGCCAAATCAGGATTTACTTTACAATACGTATAGACTACACACTAGGTGCGTCCCAAATCGCATACTTATGCCCTATTCTATGCCATTTTGTAGTATAAATAGTGTAAGTAGTGTGTTCACACTGAAAAATGAATAAGTGGACTTTAATTACCCGGATGATGTACTTATTCATCTGGTATTATGAAGTGTGGAATGTTGGACTCTTCACACACTCAACAGCCGCAGCTTTGCTCACGTAACGGATGGGTCAGAGCTATTGGGCACACATGTTGGATTACTTTATTTTGAATTGTGAAAGCAAAATTCTCCTACGAAGGTGATTATAGCGCCTCCCGATAGTGAATGTGGTTATACTCATGACAGCTATTATTTGGTAGTTTGGTCATTTATTTCACTACTTTGGCAACCAGCAAACGAATTTGACACGAATTTGAATTTCCGTTTAGTAAAGAAAAACATTAACGTTTCAGTTGAGACGACACTACACTCATGTACTGTGCTGTTGAGTGTGTAAGTGCATAAGCACATAGTGCATAAGTGCACAGTGTATAGTGTGCCATTTGAGACGCAGCTACTGTAAATTATACTTACAGAGTACTAGAGTGGCCGCAAACATCTCACCACTTCCCTACAGTTACTTTTTACCAACAAGATGATCTGTTCTGGCATACATATAGCAGCATTTTTGGCCATTTTTGCAGATATGTATGAATGGGTAATATTTTGAAAACGTTTTTGTGAAACTTTTTTTAAAATGCAAAAAAAAAAATAAATAAATTTATATTGCTACATCATTGTTGTCAGAATCACCAGCGGTCTAGCCTATGCAGATCGCTAGAGAACTACAAATTTGCCACCACATTAACCATAGCTACCATAATGCTTTGCGCCAATTAACCCCCGCTACAGCTGACAATAATTTGGACATTCACACACACAAAACTGAAGCTCATGATCTATGATTACCTGGACTATTGCTGAGTTTTTTTATCCTACAGCATTACGAAGCACTAATCCTATCTAGTCTTTCCGTGTTTCGATCCTTGTCTTGTTTTCCCTTTATTGATTATTGATCTGTACTGACCATTCGTCTGTTTTTGACTACGATCTTGGATTACCTTTATGCTTCTGTTTGCCCCTGTTTTGACCGTTGCCTGCCAGATTAATCCGTTTAATAAACAATCTGCTCAACTTTGCTGTCCAGCATCCTTATGTGACAGTTGTTGTGTAAAATCAGGTCAAGATGCAGATTTTATTAAATATTTTTATAAGCAGAAACATTCAGACTGACAGCATATAATTGACACATTTGAATTACTTAACATAAACATGTAAACAGATGTCAATAAGACATAAAGAGAGACATTTTTCTACCCATGCAAAATGACAAGTAATATTTCTGACTTGGAAAACAACCTTTTAAACACACACTGTCTAGAAGTCAACATGCAACAATTCAGCCTGAGGTCACAATATACAAATGCCCCATCATTCACAGTGTATGCCACATTTCTCTCAAAATGCAGTGAAAAGGACAGAACTTTGATCTTTAAACATTTCTCCCATCTCCCCAGGTCTTGTTTCACACAGCGGTTCAGTAAAAACTCCTGCATCTGGCAGCTCTATAAAACACTGACACTTTGGACATAAAAAAAAAAATCTCTTATGTGCTGGTGTTACATTTTCCAATTTCCAGTAAGCTGAAGGATACAGAAATCATGAATCTTTCAAACGAGTGGAGTCAAACAGGTACTGCTAAGAATGACAGACAGCTTGGGTTTGCCCATTACTCACTTTTTTTTCAGCCATGCATTTCACTCTGTTTTTTCAAATGAATAGTTTAGAGCAAGCTCATATCTGGTGATTGATGGATGGAGGGAGGGAAAAATGGTTTCCGCAGACATGAGTGAAAACGCAGCATATGCAGAGGCCCGTTGACTGTAAAATACATTTTTTCTGCACATCAAGAGAAGGAGATATCTTCAGATGCAGCCGGAGTAATAAAATAAGGAAAATCATAAAGAAAAGGTTTAATTAAACTGTAGTTGCCAAGTGCAAAGAGGCTTATTCAGACTAAATAAGAATATACCTTTTAGTAAGGAGTTACATTGTAGTATTATATTATATTATATTATATAATATTATATTATATTATATTATATTATATTATATTATATTATATTATATTATATTATATTATATTATATTATATTATATTATATTAATGTAATTAGTAATTAATTATAATTAATAATATATTTTAAATAATAAAAAATAAATTGAAAAACTTAACATGTAATTGTGATTGTAAATGACTAAATATATAGACTTACCAGCCACTTTATTAGGTACACCTTACTAGTACCGGGTTGGACCTCCTTTTGCCTTTAAGATTTAACAAGGTACTGGAAATATTCCTCAGATATTTTGGTCCATATTTGTCCAATCTTCCGTTGTCCAGTTTTGGTGAGCCTATGTGAATTGTGGCCTCAGTTTCCTGTTCTTAGTTGACAGGAGTGGCACCCGGTGTGGTCTTCTACTGCTGTAGTCCATCTACCTCAAGGTTCGACGTTTTGTGCATTCAGAGATGTTCTTCTGCATACCTTGATTGTAACGAGTGGTTATTTGAGTTACTGTTGCCTTTCTTTCAACTGGAACCAGTCTGGCCATTCTCCTCTGACCTCAAGGCATTTGCGCACACAGAACTGCCATTTACTGGATGTTTTCTCTTTTTCAGACCATTCTCTGTAAACCCTAGAGATAGTTGAGCGTGAAAATCTAAGTAGATCAGCAGTTTCTGAAATATCCAGACCAGCCCGTCTGGCACCAACAAACATGCCACGTTCAACTCACTTAACTCACCTACAAACTCACCATTCTTCCCCATTCTGATGCTTGGTTTGAAATGCAGCAGATCGTCTTGACCATGCCTACGGGCCTAAACACATTGGGTTGCTGCCATGCGATCGGCTGATTAGAAATTTGCGTCAACGAGCAGTTGGACTGGTGTACCTAATAAAGTGGCCGGTGAGTGTATATTAATTTATGAATATATTAATATATTAATACTAAATATTTTGAATAAATATTTTGAAACAATAAATACATAATAATAATTTAAATAAACAATACTTTAGCTTTACTATTCATTTTTTATTTCATTATACTCATAATTAAAATATGTATTTGCAATAAATAAAAGTACATCATTTTAATTCTCTTTGAAGTAGTAGCTCCATAACAGACTCTTTCAGCCTGAATCAAATTAAAGTTGAACAAAAATATTACTGTTTATTTATAATATATAATGACTGCTATGTTATATTATACAACAGTTTTTAGATTATATATTTTATTATTAATGAGCTATAAATTCAAATCTAGTCTAATATGTACATCCAATGTATACTTGCAGTACTCGAATACAATAAGTAAATTTCTCCTTTTAAACTAAAGATATAAAAGGAGAGCAGGGAATAAATGATGACAGAATGTTGAGTGAAATGTCTCTTTCAAGATCAAGTCTCAAAATAGTTCCATAAATATATACATAAAAACACTCTGCATTGAATGCTAGTAATAGAAAAGAGGAAGTGTGGCTTATTCATCTCCACGGATCTAAAGAGGAACGGAAGCCAGAATGAAAACACAGACTATACAGAGCAAATGTCAGACTGTCAATATTTCATAACAAGACCTGGCCTCTCATTTTCAGGCTACTTTTATTTCTTTCCACTGTGTCACTTTGTGGAAACTCGCTAACAAAGACTTCAGAGCGCAGTTGTGAAGTTTGACGACTCCTGAGGGAAGGCTCTTCATCAATGACCAGTGAAATCGATGCCGATAGAGCGGCGTGTGACTGTGTGTCGGCTTTTCTGTAATGAGGATTGTGTAAAACCCTCAAAGGGAAAAAGACAGAGAGACGGAGAGAAAGAAAAATAAGTGATGTTCCGTCGCAGGAGGGTGGTGTTTCAAAGAAAGCGTCTTTTAAATGACAGGGATAAGGACTTTGGGCTCTATTTTAACGATCTAAACACATGGTCTAAAGCTCACGGCGCAGGTGCACTTAGGGCATGTCCGAATCCCCTTTTGCTATTTTAAGAATGGGAAAAACAGTCAGCATGCCCAGTGCATGACCTAAAAATGATGTCTTTATTCAGCTAATGAGTTAATTGTGTGTTTTGGATGTTACATGTAATAAACCAATCAGAGTCTCATCTCCCATTCCCTTTAAGAGCAAGCTGTTATAACGCCACAGGGGATTTGCAATTTAACTGAGACTTTTATTTTGAGTTCCCGCGTCAGATCACACCAATGTGTTATGATTTCAGCACAATTCTTTGACGTAGGTTGTTGTGGGGACTCATAAACGACAAACGGGCATCATGATTCAATCATTTCCTCTCATTTAATGTGCCATAGTTCACGACAACCCATACTATGTCTGTGATGCCTCACGACACCATCGCAGAAAGTCTAGCATGTTTAATTTTTTTCTCGTTCTTCATGACGAGTTCTGTCATGTGGGTGACAACGTGCAATAGGAGCATATAATTTCTCAGGGGTTGCTGCTGTTAATTCGCCGGTCAGGTAATCAAAAAATAAGCTGCATTTTTATTTACAGGTGGGTCACAGGTGGATAAGATCAATCATTGGTTATTCAAACTTTAACTACATTTTCTAAAATATTAAGAAATAAATATTTAAGCAATTTTATCTGACAGACTGGCACAAATATGCAGACATCTCCATTCTCACAACGAGTTTCTGAATTCTCTCATCCTTTCAACAGAGTTTGTTCTTCTGATCTGGGAACATGTTTAGTGCTGTGATTACATTGAAAAAGTATTTCCTGCTTATTCAAATTTGTCATTAATAGTGGAAACAGTTTAATATAGGCTTCTCTGAAACTGTGATTATTATTTTTATTTAACAAATCAACACAATCTCATGGCAATTTGTGTTTTGGCGCTGAAGCATAGCGGACTTGTTATGAAGCATTTTACCTCAGATGTTATTCTTTATTCTTGTTTATAGATAACTGACCAACAAAAGATACATTAAAATAAAGATAAAAAGTATAGCAAACGAAATTCATTTCAAAAGGATATTTTTTCCAAGAAAAACATATGAATTCTATTTTTATTTATCCCCTACTCAACTATATGGGTGGATGATATGTTTCGCTCTGAGGAAAATAAGGATTTAATCAATATCTTAATATTAAAAAAGGAATCATAACTTTGATTCTATGTTGTAAGGAATGCCCTTAAATAGGGTAGTTATTAGTTGTCTGCAAGCATCAGTGTTTATTGAGATTGAAGCAAGATAAAAAATTATTGAAATTGATATAAATATATTGTTATAGCAACACTTGTGACTGCTTTGGGAAATAGCGCTCATTGTAGACGTCACAGGATGACTGATCGTGGTGGAACGTATAGTCTGGCACATTTATTACCCACAAGAAGTCAAGATTTTATCAAGAAAAAAATTACTTAATCTGACATAGTGCAATTGTATCTGGATGCAGCCTTTATGATGCAAGCTGAGATTGCATCACTCAGTGATGCAATGTCAGACACAATGGAGCGAGTGACGTCACTGTGAGGGGTAGGGTTAGGGGTGGGGTTAGGTGAGCCCATTTAAAAAGCATTGGATGCAGCTCAGATTGCACTGCACCAGGTCTGCATCCAGACCCCTCTCACATAGTGACCTTGGTGACCGACAATAAAAATCATGTGACCTGACTGGGGCTGTCTGTGGAGCTGTACGACTTCACAAATCTTGAATTTCACAATATTATTAAATATTAAAATGATAACAATATCAACAACAACACAATACGCAAGCACAATACGCAGCCGATTCAGTCGTTCAGTCGTTAAAAATCAGACCGCACTTTTTTTTATCTTGTTGACAAAAAAGGTAGTGTGGTGCGCCTTGTGTTTTTGTAACGTAAAAGCGCACTTTGGTGTGATCTGAAATTTATGTAAAAAAATAATAATCATTTACGTTTTAATCTTTTAATTTTGCCGACATAATGATATTTCAGTGTTGCTGTGCATACTTGTGTGTGTAATAAATGCCTATGAGCGTTTTAAAATACCTATCACTAACGCATTCTTTAAATAACAATAAATAAATAAATTTATTTAAATAAATTTTATAAATAAAAATCTGCTGCATTGACTTAGATCAGCTTTTATATGGTCAATGTCGCAATATTTTTCAGTTACCTAAAAATGGCAACATCTCTACGCAAATGCATTCTCTATTTAAACAATGTGGTACAGGATGCGAAAATAGTACCTGTGGACAGGCTAAAAGTAGCAAAAAACACTTAGCGCTGAATTACACTGGGTGTATGGCAGCTACTGCAAATGTATGAATTTTCCCTTCCATTTGTCCTTATCCATAAGAAATGGTGGCGTTCGAACAAATCAGCATGTTTTGGTGACTCTCCAGGGTGGTTTGTCAGAAGAAGGATGAAGGGGAAGTTTATCCGCCCTCATCCACCCCAAGGCCTGCTTGTGTAACTCGTCCATATTTCCCTTCCACTCTGTCTATTATTCATTTACCTCACAGAAGCGCAGACCCTCGTTCGTGGCACGCAATACACACACAGAATTCATAAATACATAAGGGGCCACTTGATAAAGCAATTTAGTGTGCATCTGACAGCACAAAGACACCTGGGATTTGTGCATGGGGATTGAATTGAGGTCAGCAGAAACATCTCTCCAGTCAAACTGTAACCACACGCAGTGTTGCCACTAAGAAAAACGGACTCTTCGGATTGTGCATTATTCAAAATTTCCTCTGTCATTTATGATACAACATTAATAACAGTAGTGCAGGCTGAGGTTTTAGGCCAGTTTTTGTGTGGTTACTTGAATACTTTCATAAACACTTCTCTAGAAAAAAAACGCACATTGCATTTTCCCTTCCACATTTCATAAACATACATTCTGTATATGGATCAAATTCACATAAAATTAGTGGAGAATAAACATCAAAGGAAATGTGTTTTAGATCAAACTGGTCTGGTCACACTTTTTGTGTTAAAGTATAGAGTACATTAGGTTAATGTCTTACACTTTACATTTTAATAATAATAATAATAATAATAATAATAATAATAATAATAATAATAATAATAATAATAATAATAATAATAATAATAATAATAAGCAAAGAGAAAATGGCAAGACAATTGTTTTTGGTTGTCATATTGTTTTTGATTGTCACATATATACAGACTTTTCTGGAAAAGGTCACACATACACACATATACATTGTACACAATACTTATCCACAACCAGAATTTGTAATGTAGTCAAATGTGTAAATATTTGGCTGCAGTTCGCGCTTCTGCCTTTGGATGTCTCGAGGACAAAATAACTGCATTTAAATTAAAGTGAAACCATCAACAAAAGCCCGACCCCTTTTATGTTTACAAATACAAGCGCAACTGTTTTGAGCTCATTTCTGGTTAATGAGGTCAGAATTTACCGGTATTTTGGAATGGATGTGTGAATGGTCTTTTCCGGAAACATTCTGGAATGTCCGTGCCTGAGTGAACAGTGCTTTTTTTTAATTTACCGGTAAAGTCGTTTCGGTAATTTTCCGTATATTCACCGGTATCACTGTGTGAAAGAGGCTATTAACAATTACAGTACATCTGGAAACATTTATTCAGCAATCATATTAAAAAAACCAACTCCTATTTTTTTTACTTTAATATTTTTTAAATTGATATTTAAACATTGTATACTGCAGACATTTCAAACCTTCATCTTTATACTAAGTAAATAATACAATATAAACTAAAATACTTAGTTTGACTTTACTAGTTTGTATTGATTTGGATGAACTAGGTTACTCGATATGCTTATAGGATATAGGTTATTTTTTAAACCTATTACCCTGATAATATTCAATGCAGAATAGTTTTGTTTTTCAAGGTAAACTGAAATTATTTCTTGAAAATTGTCAAAAATATGCATCCTTAGTGATGAGAAGTAATGCATCCTCTTTCAAGACTATATTAACTCATGAATTAATTAAAGAAAAAGAGCAGGAACTCTGCATAGTTTTAAAATCAGGTGAACACAGTTTTAAAAGAGTTTGGAATGTTTTAATATTGTTTATTCTTTCATGGGTTTGATGACAACAACATTTTATTTGACTATAAAATATATAAAACTTTACTAGATGTAAACTGCAAAGACATTACAGCAGGTGAGCTGGAAATGCTGGCATAATGTTTTGGGGTAAGGGTGGGTGTCTACGGGCCACTCTAAGACTTTTTTATACGCTCAAAAAACATATTGTTTGCTGTTTGTTCAATCTACTTATTTAAAATGTGCTGACACATGTTTTTTGGGGGGACAAATTCATTATTTTATATTCAAACCACTTAAATTTGTAAAAACTTATAAGTTAACTTAATTCCTTCATGTTCTCCCAACACAAATTGATTGTGTTGAACCCAGCCTTTTTTATAGTGTAGTTTAAAGCAGATATGACACAGTCCAACACTTGATTTGCTCTTAGCCTGCAGTTTCAGTACAGCTGATATGGCTTTCAACTTTGCGAATCTAATGAAGTCTGGCTAGGACAGCAGAACTGAGCCAGGCAGCCTGGTGATGCTTCGCTTTATGTCTGACACTGTCATTTTATGTGAATAAAAGACTTAAACATCACATGTTTAGGTTTCTGTGGCAGCAACCCAGAATGGACTGTACAAACTATTGTACACAGTGTGCTGGAATATCTTTTTGCACAATTGTGAAATTTACAACTCAGATTTATTATAATGCTAAGCAGTCCATAATAACACATTTTATAACGTAGGGGTTGTTTTGTAAAGCATTTAACTCATTAATAGAAACATCCTGTTATTGGTTTGATAATAGAGATCTGACATTTGCGGATAAGTATTAATGATTTGAATTTGTAGGAAAAAGTTCACCACTACAAAACAGTTCCTCAATATTCTTCAGCACGAACACACGGTGACCTTTTTACTGGCGTTAAAGGACACTTTGTTTATCAGTTTACCGTCAGATCTAACTGGTTTTCTTGACCAGATGAGATCTGCCCTCTGTAATTCTTACAATCTCATTCTTAAGGAACAGAGTTAATCTTCCACAGACTGGATACTCATCATTTAATGCAATGGAAAACATGATGTGAAATGCATTTCTGAAGCAACAAAGCCAATTTTTATGCTTTCCAAATGACTTTGTTGAACTTCTTATCACAGGACTCCAAGTGTAATGCATGTGCTACCAAGCAAGTCAAAAAAAAAGTTACATAGTTAAGTGATGCAAATGTTAAAGGGACTACAAATGCTGTGTATAATAAAAAAAAATTGAATTCAAGTTTTTTTTGTTTTCTTGTGGTACATGATAAAATAATACAAACACATACTACAAATGATCACTGGTAGGCCTACTAAATGTAAAACCAGTATGCATACAGTGGTTACTATGGACAAAAGTACAATATTTTAAAGAAAACCTTGAGTGTGTAACACTTTTTTATATATTAATTACTTTTATATTGCAGATGTGTGAACACCTTGCAATGGCAATTATAACAAAACTTTCCCAAACTCCCTGTGTTGTTCGTGAAAGCCTGTGGGCTAATCTATAGGAATAATTCTGGAAATTTTTGCTAAGAAAATCAAAAAGATGCAACATTTACATTCACATTTGAAAGCTTCTCTTGCAGTCAGTCAAACATTTATCCCAGTTTCCAGGTTAATGCCAAAAAATCCATTCTATATTGTCTATAGACTCCCTATGACAATGCAAATACAGTACAAGATGTGGTTGGCAAAAAGATTTTTACATGGCTATTGCCAAAAATGGCCATAAAATATTGATGAGATGTAATAATTTACTAACTCTTTAATTAAACGTAAAGCTTGCAGAGAGAAAAATGGCTGAATGCAGCGTACATTAAGCTATTTGTAAGCATGGAGGGAGACAAGCGACAACTGAGTTAGGATCCTTATGCAGGTTTCATTCAGGATCGTGGTCAGACAGGCAATGATCAACAACAGGCGCAAACGGGTACAAACAAGGCAATCCGGAGGCATTGTCAGATAACAGGTATGGTCAGTACAGGTGGCAAGCAGGGTAAACAATAAAACTAAGCAAGGGTCACAACACATGGAAATTATACCAGGAAACGCTTTGTAATGTTACAGGGTAACCTAACAAGACTCATGCCATGAGAGTCACAAAGTGAGTCCTATATATGTGTGTGTAATCAGTCCATCACAGTCAGCTGTGTGAGTCTAATCAAAGGAAATTTGGAACAGGTGTGTGTGCGTAATGCATGACAAGACTTGTAGTCCATGTGAATGTGAAGGTTCTATGAGGGTTAGATCGCTGGGGATCGTGACACTATTATATAGTCAAAAGATAATGACAAAGACCCAAGAACAGCAGCCGAAAATAAGTGTAGTTAACTCAAAATTTACTAAAAGTTAATTCTGCTCATTTGAAAAGAGTTTTTAACTCAGTGTTGAAGGTAATGAGTTAATTAAATACCTCAATACTTAACCTAAATGGAGTAAGTTCACAGTACTCGTATAGATTAATTTTTTTAACTCAAATGGTTTGTTTCAATGGGTTTTCTCAAATGGTTTGAGTTGCCTTACAGTAGTGAGTTGGTTTGAGTTCTCTTCATTTATTGGGTTTTACTGTGCTCAAATTGCTTTGTTTACTCAAATGGATTAAGTTCACAGTACTCTTTAAGATTCGTTTTTGAACTTAGATGATTTGTTGCAATCGGTTTCCTCAAACGGTTTGAAATTCTTTAACTTTCTTGGTTTTACAGTGTACTTACTAATAGTCAATATGACTTGTAGTACCTGGATGCGCCTGTATTATTAGTTTCAGTGGAATAACATACCTTGGAACAGGGGTGTCCATGTTCAGTCCTGGAGGGCCGTTGTCCTGCAGATTTTAGCTCCAACTTGCCTCAATACACCTGCAAGCATGCTTATAGAAAGCCCTGTAAGAGCTTGATTAGCTAGCCCAGGTGTGTCTGATTGGGGTTGGAACTAAACTTTGCAGAACACTGACCCTCCTGGACCAAGTTTGGGCACCCCTGCCTCAGAATGTCATGATTGACCAATCAGAATCAAGCATTCCATCATAACACTGCAATTTTGTATTAACATCTCTATCAGCATTATGCTTCTGAATTGCAGAGCTTGTACAAACTCATCCACATCACTATGTTTCCTAACTGCTGTTTTCTCATTGCTGCCTTTTATTGTTCTCCATTTATTTTGTTAGTAAGAGAAAAGCATTTTGACGAATAGTTGATGTCTGCAAAAGTATTTTCAAATTCTTTTTACTTCTAGTCAAAGGACGACACATTTTTCTTATCGGAGCTCTAAATATGGTACTGACTGCAATCTATTGTACTTATTGGCCAGTGATTTGGCTAATAAAAAGTTTTCTGAATTCTACACAAAGCGGCATTAATATATATGAATTACATATTATAGGTTACTCTCTCTTCTGTAAAAAATCTGATCTGAGCAACACTAATCAAGAAAGTCAACTAAATTTGCAATGAAAGTTCAAAATAATTAATATGGGGAATTAAATGTGTCTCCTGCATTGAGTCCAAACAGAAGCCGCAGTCGTAATGATGATGGATGGCTGCCTGCACCCTTGGCATTTCACATCAGCATAAAGCTCCCACATTACGTGTGCACCAGGGACCCGCTGGGACAGGCAGACTCCCTCTCGGGGCTCTGCTGAAGAGAGCCTGTCTCATCACTTATGTGGAGCAGTATAAAAAGAATGGGAAATAACGCTGAGGCCTAATCAAGGACCCTCATCAGTGGAGCCGGTGGCATTTTTCCTGCTTTCGGCAAACGAAACAAACTCAATTACCATTAGAAAGCTGCCCCTCTAATGCGGGCGAACAATGGCAGGCACTTGATGGATCCACGCGGACCGTTAGCGTCTGCCTTCCTAAAGCAGTCACTCAAACTTCAGCGTGCGGGCCTTCTAATGGCCGAGATAACGGTGACTCATTACGATGTCATATCCTTCATGCCTGACTTCTTGTCAACCCAGACAAAGACCTGATACACGCTCCGGGTTAGCAGCCAATCAAATTGTTGGAAAATAAGCAGGAGCCATTTTACATTTTGGCTCTGTATAGACAGCGTTTGAGATTGACTGACAGGGAAAGACTGTGGGAAAGGACACTGAATGTATAATTTGGAATATATAACAGATCTTCAAACTATTGGGTTGACTTCCAGCATTGAATGTATGTTGATGTGACAGTACAGAGGTGCACAAATCCTCTTTCGATCATTTTGTCCTTCAGAAATATAGTGCATGAGAAAAGAAACTCTCTCTTTGGTATGTTATTTACAGTGGCAGTATCAACATCAGCTATTTTGCAGTTCAATGCGCATGACGTTCGATCTTATACTAATACAATACTACATTTATGAAATCTACATATAAACAGCATTAAAATGAAACAATATTTCAAAATAAAAGCAATATTCCTGCTAATAAAACAAAAAGGTACCGATATTGCTAAGATCATATGCTTTACTGCTGTTTTCAGTGATTTTTCTTTTGTTTATTCTGATATTGAGAGGATAGAGTGCAGCACATTCAGTATTTTTATATTCATCTAAATGTCACTTTCAGCAGTGAGATTGTGTTAGGATATCTGTATATCACTGAAAACACATCACTGCCATCAGCTAGCTCTCTGCAACTCTCAAATGGTCGCCCACAGAAGCTAAGCAGGGCTGCTAAAATCCTTTTACGCAAGGCAAACTGTTGATTATTCCCGCTTCTTCTATGATCATTTGCCAAATTATAGGCAAGTTTTCATCAGTTATGACATTAAATCTCCTAGAGCCCACATAACATCAATCAAAGACAGAAAGAAAGGAAGTGTGCATATAAATGACACAGGCATATCTAATAGCTCATAGTAACATGTGATAGCTACCTCTTTGCAAATAATTTTGAGCATAGCATAGGTGTCGTTAAGATTACACAAAGTAATGAAGGCTTTGGAGTTACTAATAATGTCAACCCAGGCTCACTCTGATTACGTACCCCTATATACATTTCTGGAGAGAGCAAAATATGTCCCAAGAGCAGTTTTTGTTTTCACAAATCCACCAGAAGCCGCTGTGTACACTTTTTTAGATCTCAAATTTCTCTTGCGAGTGCTATTTATGACTGCTGTTCTTACGTAAATCCACCAGAGGCCGCTGTTGACTGCCTGAATGACCAACCAACCGATTCCCTCACCTTCCCCCTTCCCTAATCACAATCAATAGTGTTTTTAAAAAAGCATGATTGACCCGCCCACCCCTTTCCTAAACCCAACTGCAGTATTTAATAAAGCAATCCAGAAAAATCCAACTCCGCTCTATGTCTCAAGTCCACCGACGTACGTGACGAGCTATCGGTCAAACTGGTAACAGTGGAAAAGCCAACCATACGGAGGTAAGCAGTCAGCTGGTTAGCAAAAAAAGGAATGGCATCACACCGCCCCATAGTGTTTGTTTTAAAGATGACATGCAGCCATACGTAACTCTGGCTACATAATTCGTGATCTCCAGAAATCTATATAGGCCTACATTTTCAGAATGGATCTGTGTTGAATAACATTTGAGGAAAGTGTGACCATTTATTTTAAATGGTGATCAAAACTTACTGTATTTATCTGTGCATTAAATTATGCTATTTTACACATTTTAGCTAGACAGAATGAAAAATGTCAACAGGCCATGAAATGAAATGCTTCAGTTAACAAATGGTTAAATACTTTATTATATTTATGATTATTTGGCCATCAGAAGTAGAATGAACTTCCTCCATTTTGTGGTTCACTGTGCATACAACTTTAAGCCACATAAAAGAGGAAACCACACTTCTGGAAACTTGTTATTTTATGAAATAACAGCACAAGACTTCAACTTCATTAAGCCTTTCATTACATCCTGCAAAATGATTTCATTATATGAAAATTACGAAATACGAATGTCTTTACATGTGTTTCTTTATGCGTGTTTGCTTAATCATAGGTTTTAATATCATATGAGTATATAATATGAATACAATATTAAAACTTCTGACAGTTTGGCAGTTTGTTAGAATGTTAGTACTATTGTGGAAAAAGGAATATATTTTAATTATTTTTGTCTCTTTTTCTTTTCATTAAACAATTGTATTTGTATTGCTTAAAGGTGATATATTAACTGAACTTCTTTTGTTGAGTGTGATATGCTTTGCATACTAATGAAGCATTTTTGCAAAAGTAGATGAAGCTGATAGAAATGCAAAGACCTGATTTTCTAAAATTAACTTGAGCTCTGCAGCTAAACGTCCTGTCAGCAGAAATGTGTTGAAACTGAACACAGAATATTTGCAGTTGAGAAAGTCTTATGCTTTTAATGGTGTGCAGAAAATTCGTGGAGAAAGAGGACGTATGTATGGGTGCAGCCAATGGAGGACTGGAGAATGATTGACAAGTGACGAATTCCACTACACTCCAAAATCCACCTGTTAATATCAGCTATGTATAAAAGCTTGAATCAGGAAATGAAAGTTGTTGCGCACCTCCTGAATGTAACTTTTGCATACAAACAGAATTCTGTGAATCAAATTATTCATTTGTATCCAGTAAATTACTAATATGTTTGACCCTGAAGAAAAACCTTTCCTGACCTTTTTTATTGAACACGCATGAAATTGATTAAATATTCCAACATTATTAAAGTCAAGGTCAAATTTGCAGTCCTTAAAAATAAATAATTTTGGAGGTATTTTAAAATGACAAATCTAAAAATATATATATCTTACTGTCTACTGTCTAATTTTTTGTGTTAGGGTTAGGGTTCTAAAGGGTTAAGTGTTTTAAATAACTGAGTACTTAAAAAAAACACACACACATATATATATATATATATATATATATATATATATATATATATATATATATATATATATATATATATATATATATATATATATATATATATATATATATATATATATAATACTGATAAACATTTGCAAGAATATAGCTCCTTAAGAGACACATAACCCATATAAAGCTGATGACGGAAGCAAAAAGTGCATTTTTCAAGAAGATTACCTTTAACAACTGGGAGTGTAGAACAATGCATTTCCCTGACAAGCTAATTGTTGGGTCTGTCTTTTGCATACAAACATAATGGACCACAAAATGACTTCTGTCACGTCGCTTCAATTGCTCCGACAATTAAAACCTCAGGTGGGAGAAATTGCTCTGAGAGAGGCAGGGGAAGTAAACGACAGAGGGGAGGGAAAAGTTGCCTGACAGTTTAGCAACATAATAGTTTTTAGCTGGCTTGCCTGCTGAGTTTGGCTTTTCTGAAGATGCAGAACAAAGCAACCATGATGAAGAATCTTGACAGGCTGGTAGTTAGAACCATTCTCTAATATAGAAGAATGTCTGACACTGTGTGCGTTCAATATCTGTTTGATTTAAATGAACCTGTGAATCACATGCCATTGAGCAATTGAATACTAGAGTAATTAAGAGCATTTGCTTCCCCTAAATCATAATGCAAGTCTTCTGTGCTTGATGATCTGACAATGGAATGAGAAGTTTTGAAGTATCCAAAGTATTTTTTTCAGATAATAATAAAGGGAAAAAACTCCTTCCAACTCAGCTTACAGCATTTATAACATTATTTGTTACATTATGCAAATAAATAAATAAATGTTAATTAAAATCAGTGTTAGTCTACCAAAAATTGGTTTCTCCCCCCCGTCTGAAGTTCAGAAGAAACATTGTTAAAGTGCTTTCTATAAATCAAGCATATGATCAGCTGAGGACAAAAAGAAGGAAGACGAGGACCTCTCTTCCAAAAAATAAAAAATAAATAAAAATAAAAACATTTAATTTCTTTATATATTTATTTGTGCTTTTAAATAATAAATAATAATAGAAATAATAATACTAAAAAATATATAAATAATGTTCTTTATATAAATATTTGATTTTGGCCATACAATAAAAATATTTTTGTTTGTTTTTGTTTTATCAGTTATTAATGTTTAGCAGTTTAATAGCGACCTAAGCAATATTTAATAAGTTTAAACTTTGTACTTCAATGTCAGGACAGACCCATACACAGCTGCTAGATGGTGCCACTAAGTCGATTAGTTCTCTTGTGTCCACAGAATATATTTTTTTCCTGTAATTTAGTCAAATCTTTATTCCATGTGATAAATAAACAACTAAAATATAAAACAAGTCTTTTTAGATAGTGTATGTGACGTTTCAGCTCAAAATACCTACAAAAATGAGACTGTGCTCTTTTTAAAAGAGGGTGGAGCTAAAAACGCCAATGCATCAGCAGAGCAGCTGATTCAAAAAAGAAGGCAGACAACAGTGACAACAGACGGAGACTACAGTGTTTATTTGTGCATCTTAAAATTTCACATTTATTATCCTCTTAGTCACTGATATTATCTTTAGCAGGCGAAAACTCTAGTAGTACTCAGGTCTGTTTATGCTAATGAGGGAGAGATTGTCACTAATGGGCGGGGCTAAACCCCTCTGATGACAGGTACAAGTGGCTAATATCAATCAAAGTGTTTTGCAGACTGTTTTTATCAAGTGATGTTATAAAAAATATAGTTAATTAATTTTTATCATTAGAGGCTGGCTGTATTCAAAGACTGCTGCCACATAACTGCATTTAAAACACTTATAAAAGGGATTTTTGAGTGGGACAGGGCTGCGGGATGGACGGCTGTATGTACTAGGTCGCTAACCCAAAGTTTCTTGCATGATTTTAAGCAACAGGAGGCATATCTGATAGCAGAATTAATCTAATTAAATATACTGCTTAGTTATCATACCACTGATATGATTTTAAAGACCTTGTTTTAAGGTTGAAAAAATATATGTAGTGCTGCTATAAACTTATAGGAAATATCAACAAAATAAAACAAATTTTGTTTTACTCAAACACATGACTTTATTTTTTAAATATTTCATTCATTCATTCATTCATTCGCCACAGCGGAATGAACTGCCAAATTATCCACTATATGTTTTATAGAGCGGATGCCCTTCCCAACCCAACACTGGGAAACACCCATACACTCTTGCATACACACATACGCTACAGCCAATTTAGTTTATTCAATTCACCAATAGCACATGTCTTTGGACTTGTGGGGGAAACCAGAGCAGCCAGAGGAAACCCACGCCTACACGGTGAGAACATGCAATCTCTACACAGAAACGCCAACTGACCCAGCTGGGGCTCGAACCAGTGATCTTCTTATTGTAAGGTGATCATGGTACACACTGCACCACCGTGACGCCGTTCTAAATATTAACATGACTAGTGTAATAATAATAATAATTATAATAATACATTTCTTGAGCTGCAACTATTTATCAATCTTGTAAATAAACTCTACCCTTATTTTAAGTTCAACATTCTGTAACGTAAGAGAACATAGTGACATTCTAACTTCCTATAACATGGAAGTTCCTTTTATACATAAATGCAAAAACTATTACTACAGACAAAGAGACATCAGGAGAACAAAACGTCCACCTCAGAAGAGATATCAGATACTCAGGTTTACTTATAAGCTTTTACAAATACGGATTCATAGTTAACACGCGGTAGCCATTTAAACAGCACTGGAAATGTACGGGTTTGTGAACAATGGTATGGACAAAGGTTCATCGATGGAATCAGATGACAGAATAGAGCAGATAGTAGATATCTACATCACTGCAGAGGCTGTAAGAAACATGAAGCATGGCAATAATACAAAGGACTTTGACACTCAAATATCAGAAACTCAAACACCTCAACACACAGGTAACTCAGATACATTTACTTTACACAGTTAAAATAAACTTAAATTAAAAAAGTTATGTAATTGTATTGTTTGCCATCTTTAGGAAGAAATTCTGTCAAAAACAGAAGCTCCAAAGCAGCTCTAGTGTGTTTGGTGTTGCTGTGTTTTCTTCTGCTGACTGCAGTCATAGTGCTGGGTGTCTTCATCTATACAAACAACACAAACTACACTGAAGAGAGACGCCAGCTACGAACCAACATCACCAACATCACAGAAGACAGAGACAAGTTCCTAACAATCATTACCAACATCACAGAAGATAGAAAACAGTTACTAAGCAACATCACCAACCTCACAGAAGAGAGAAATCAGTTAGTAACCAGCAATACCAACCTCAAAGAAAAAAGAAATCAGTTAGTAACCAACATTACCAACCTCAGCAAAGAGAGAACACAGTTACTAACCAACATTACCAACTTCACAGAAGAGAGAAAAGAGTTATTTCAAAACATCAGGAATCTGTCGCTTGTGAATGACCAGCTAAAATTAAAGAATCATAATCTGCTGAAAAAAATTCACATTGTTGGTAAAGTTTTTTTTTTTAATCTGTGTAATATTTTTTTCTGTACAGCAAGCCTTGTTAAAACATGCTGGAGAAGGCTGTGGTATCTTTGAGCGTACATTTATATATATAAGTCTGAGTATGATCTGCTAGTTGAGTATAAATGGGAATAAAACGCTGTACTTGTTCTGTTAACAGATGGTTGGACTTATAATCAGTCCAGTTTTTATTACAAGTCCAGTATAACAAAGACCTTGAATGCGAGCAGAAGTGACTGTATAGCGAGAGGAGCAGATCTGATCATTATAAACAACTCAGAGGAACAAGTGAGTTAGAGATTGTGTTTGTGTGCATGTCTATGCTTGTTGTGTTTATACGATAAGTGAGTGATGATCAGATGGCACACAATGTTCAGTTTCTGATATTAATCTGCAATTGTCTCATGTGTTCAGGATTTTGTTAAGAGAATGTCTGGTGGTGCTGCAGTCTGGATTGGTCTGAATGACATTGTTGCTGAAGGCACATGGAGATGGGTTGATGGCAGCACACTGAACTCTGGGTAAGAAATCACAAAACTGAACTAATTATTGTCTGATGATTCTCTCAGTCATTTTCATAACATGCAGAAAGCAGCACTGAACTTCTGATTCTGATTTGTAGTTTGAGGCTCTGGGTATCTGAAACTAGAGAACCAAATGGAGGCACAGGAGAGAACTGTGTTGTGTCTGTTGGTAAAGCGTCAGAATGGCCTACTTTATCAGGATGGCTTGATATCTCATGTGACAGAGCATTTCAGTGGATTTGTGAGATGAATATTACACAACTCATGCACAACTTAAGTGATAACTGACTTACCTGTACATGTAAAGCAGTGTTTCTCATCCCTGATCCTCATGGATCTATTTTCTTTTAATCAGTTCAGTCTGATATGCTAAATTACAGACTCAAAATGTATGTTTTCATCCAACCATAATCACCTTATGAAACTGACTTTTTCCTGCCATATTATATGAGATTCATGTCCACCTTTTATTATTCAGTTATACATCATCAGGCTGATATGATTAATCCTCTAGCATATGAAACTCAACTATTGTATAGTCTTAGGATGTACTGTAAACTGTTCAATTTGGAAGATAATTCACAAACATCTGCCATGGACATACAACCTTCGAAGGTTATCACATGATCATTGTTATTTGTGCATAGTGTCCACTAATATGGCATCTTACAATATCTAATATGAAACATTGTGACGGTCAAAGTAAATACAGATGTTATGTTCTAGCATGTTTACCATTTATTTGTAACATATTTTTTAACACGTAAAAACATTGAAAATATTATAAATAATTTATGTTGCTCCTGAATGCAGTATTTTAGGGTAAACACACAATAGTGTTTTAGTACATTGACTGCTTCTTCTCTTTATTATGTTGTTTCACATGTTCCCTGTTGAAAATAATAATAAAAAATACACAGAATATAAGTAAACAAGCCTATGTTACAACTTATTTGTGTTTAATTGATGAACATGGACAGACCATATTCGGAACATATTTACAGACAGAAATAGGCTAATACAAATTTAGCTTCAACCACAACAAACAAACAAACAAACAAACAAACAAGAAAACAAACAAACAAACAAACATTTAATTTCACCACATGGTCAAACATGCATGGTAGAATATTTTAGCAAATAAAAAAAGTAACCTTGTTGACTTTAACTATGGTGATGTGCATCCTTAAACCACGACAGAAACGATACATTCGACTGGACAAAATGTTTCCATTATGGAGGCTTCCAGTGTAAATAAATTACTGTTGCTTTGGTTGAGTAGATAAATATACATTTATTGGCCTTTTAAAATTAGTTTTAGCTATAGATTTTATGGGAGAGATGCAAAGGCATATGGAGGGGTTAAATCATCTATAATAAAATAGCATTTAAACGAAACATACACTCTTTTCCAACTAGAATCATGGCAGATCATCTTGTAGAATCCACTTTGCATAACACTTACAAACGAATTAGAACCAACATCTAAAGGGATAAGAGAAACTTGCAAAATGTGCAGAGTGGTGAAGCGTGAGGTGTAGCATTGAGAAATGCTGTGATTCTTCATACTCAAAGTTTGGTGATGAGAAATTCATCCCTGCAGTGTTTACAAATACCTTAGGTTTCTATCAACAGAAAATGACCAGTGTTGGGTTTAATGCATTACAAGTAATGTGAGTTACTTAATAAAATTACTTTTCTAAGTAATCAGTAAACTAACACATTACTTTTAACAATTAAGTAATAATTGATTAACTTTTCCAAAAAAATGTAACTTGTGTTACTTTTTTAATTAATTAATTAAGATGGTTTTAAATAGTTTGCTGAAATAAAATTAGTGTAATCGTGTTAAATCACACTCAATGGAGAATCAGCTCCCTGCAGAAACAGACAGAAACCAAGATGGCAGAACCTTTTATTTGTGTGATGGAAGTATTCTCATTATTCTGATCAACATCCCAATCCCGTGACCCATGGATTGTCTGTATGTGTATTCGGAGCCAATGAGCGACAGACTTTTAAAATAAATGAATGAATGAATAAAAATGTTATAAATAAAATCAAATAATTGTATTTGTTATTTATTTAACACATTAAAGCTATAATAACGTTAGCTTGTCCAGACCTGCCATATACACTTCAAACAATAACGTGTGTCTGATATCAGTTCATGATTTAACTGTGTTTCACAATTTGACTTCTCAGGTATTTGTGAAGAATATTTCAGTTAATGATAAATTCTGGATTGGTCTGACAGTGAAGTAAAAGACAGCTGGAAAGGTTGATGGCAGCAAAGTGACTTCTGGCTTTATCAATGACTATAATTTTATACATATTTACCTGACAAAATAGTAATTTATTTATACAATGAAGACAACAACAATAACAACAATAACAATAATAATAATAATAATAATAATAATAATAATAATAATAATAATAATAATAATAATAATAATAATAATAATAATAATATTACATTCCTTGATCTGATAATATTTAATAAGCTTGCTACTAAATGCTGCCCTTATTTTAAGTTCAACATTCTGTAATGTAAGAGGATATTGTGAGATTTAGGTTAACTTCCTATTAGATGCAAGTTCCTTCTTTACATACAGTAAATGCAAGGACTATTACTACAGACACACAAAGCGACATCGGGAGAACAAAATGTCCACCTCAGAAGAGAAATCAGTTTACTTATAAGCTTTTACAAATACGGATTCATAGTTAAAACGCGGTAGCCATTTAAACTGAACTGGAAATGTCTGGGGTTGTGAATGACGGTATTGACAAGGGTTTATCGATGGAATCGGGTGACAGAATAGAGAGGACAATAGATATCTACATCACTGCAGAGGCTGTAAGAAACATGAAGCATGGCAATAATACAAAGGACTTTGACACTCAAATATCAGAAACTCAAACACCTCAACACACAGGTAACTCAGATACATTTACTTTACACAGTTAAAATAAACTTAAATGAAAAAAGTTATGTTATTGTATTGTTTGCCATCTTTAGGAAGAAATTCTGTCAAAAACAGAAGCTCCAAAGCAGCTCTAGTGTGTTTGGTGCTGCTGTGTTTTCTTCTGCTGACTGCAGTCATAGTGCTGAGTGTCTTCATCTATACAAACAACACAAACTACACTGAAGAGAGACGCCAGCTACGAACCAACATCGCCAACATCACAGAAAAGAGTAATCAGTTAATACAAAACAACACAAATCTCTTGAATGAGACAGACCAGCTAAAATGGAAGAAGGAAACTCTGCTGAATCAGCTGAAAATAATTCTGACTGCTGGTGAAGTGTTTTTTTTAGTCTATGTCATAATTTTCTATACAAAAGACATTGTCCAAAACATGCTGGAGAATGTTGTGGTGTATTTTAGCATACACTTACATATATCATGACTGGCGGTTGATTGTAAATGGGAATAAAACGCTGTACTTGTTCTGTTAACAGATGGATGGATTTACAATCAGTCCAGTTTTTACTACAAGTCCAGTATATTAAAGACCATGGATGCGAGCAGAAGTGACTGTATAGCGAGAGGAGCAGATCTGATCATAATAAACAACTCAGAGGAACAAGTGAGTTAGAGACTTTGATTCTGTGTCTGTTTGTTTTGTGTTTAGCAGCTGAGTGAGAGATGGTCAATGATCAGTTTCTGATATTAATCTGCAATTGTCTCATGCGCTTAGGATTTTGTCAAGAGAATGTCTGGTGGTGCTGCAGTCTGGATTGGTCTGAATGACATTGTAGCTGAGGGCACATGGACATGGGTTGATGGCAGTGCACTGAACAATAAGTGAGAAATCAGCAAACTGAACTAATTATTATTTAATAAATTATTCTCACAGTCATTATGACAACATGCAGAAAGTAGAACTGAACGTCTGATTCTGATTTGTAGTTTGAGCTTCTGGGCATCTAAAGAACCAAATGGACTCAGAACAGAGAACTGTGCAGTGTCTGCTGAAAAAGTGTCAGAATGGCCTTCTTTGTCAGGGTGGGTTGATATCACATGTGACAGAACATTTCAGTGGATCTGTGAGATGAATATTTCACAACTCATATAAAACTTTAGTGATAACTGACTTACATGTAAAGCAGTGTTTCTCATCCCTGATCCTCATTGTCCTCCAACTGCTGCACATTTTCTTTCTGATTTCTTCAAATCAGTTCAGGCTGATATGCTAAATTACAGACTCAAGCGGAATGTTTCCATCCAACCATAATCACCTTTTTCCTCCCATATTATGTGTTTATTATTCAGTTATACATGAACAGTCCTTGAACATCACTCTAGTACTTAACAGAAGTCTCACTAAAATCAAACATTAAAAAGGCATTTAGGCACCAGCATTATGATCAAGATTCAACAGTTAAGTATGGTGAGATTAATCCTCTAGTATGCAAAACTCAACTAATGAACAGTTTGAGGATGTACTGTAAACTGCTGATATTAGAAAGAAATTTACAAAAAGGACATGCTACCTGCCATGGACATTCTACATTCAAAAGTTATCACTTGATCATGTGCGTCAAAGTGTTGGACTAAGTCAACCAATACAACATCTTACAATATCTACTGTAGTATGAAGCATTGTTATGGTGAAAGTAAGTATGTAATGTTTTAAAATGTTTTACCATTTTACCATCATATATATATATATATAGTTAAAGTCAGAATTATTAGCCCCCCTTTGAATTTTTTTCATTTTCAAATATTTCCCAAATGATGTTTAACAGAGCAAGAAAACTTTTACAGTATGTCTGGTAATATTTTTTCTTCTAGAGAAAGTCTTATATGCAGTTTTTTTTTTTTTGGCTAGAAATAAAAGCATTTTTTTATTTTTTTATTTTTTAGGTCAAAATTATTAGCCTCTTTAAGCTATATATTTTTTGATAGTCTACAGAACAAACCATCATTATACAATAACTTGCCTAATTACCCTAAACTGTCTAGTTAACCCAATTAACCTAGTTAAGCCTTTAAATGTCACTTTAAGCTGTATAGAAGTGTTTTGAAAAATATCTAGTAATTTTACTGTCTAGTTATTTACTGTCATCATGGAAAAGATAAAATAACTCAGTCATTAGAAATGAGTTATTATATATATATATATATATATATATATATATATATATATATATATATATATATATATATATATATATATATATATATATATATATATATATATATATATATATATATATAATAACTCATTTCTAATAACTGACTTATTTTATATATATATAAATTGCATATATATATATATATATATATATATATATATATATATATATATATATATATATATATATATATATATATATATATATATATATATATATATATATATATGTAAACACTTTTTTTAGTGCATTGACTGCTTCTTCTCTTTATTTTGTTGTTTCACATGTTCACTGTTGAATAAAAAAAAAACAGAATATAAACAAATCAGCCTATGTTTCTTCTTATTTGTGCTTAATAGGTGAACATAGACAGAATATATTCAGAACATAATATCAGACAGAAATAGGCTAATATGAATTTAGCATAATAATAATAATAATAATAATCATAAGCATAATCATCATAATCATAATAATCTGTATTTCTCCACAAGGTCAAACAGAAATGACTTTGAAACAGCATTGACTTTAACCAATTATTTAAACTGCAACCTAAACTAGTCTTGTTCTTATGAGAGAACAAACAACACACTTAACACAAGCGGGTTCTTTGTGTTGGATTTAAGCAAATAAAAAAAGTAACCTTGTGGACTTTAACTATGGTGATGTGTGTGCTGCATTCAAGTGGATAAAATTTTTCAACTATGGATAAAAAAAGGTTACAAATCCACCACTGGCCACTTCCAGTGTGAGAACATTACAGATGCTTAGGGGATGTAGATAAATATACATTTATTTACTTTTTAAATGTATTTTTAGGTATACATCTTATGGGAGAGATGCTCTGGCATGTGGAGAGGTAAATAAATTTCAATAATAAATACAATTTAGTGTAAATATCATACTCTAAATGGCATTAGAATGAAACACACTTCCTTCCGACTAGAATCATGGCAGAATATCTTGTTTATCCTGAATCCACTTCACTGGGCAGTTACAGTTGAATTTGAACAAACATCTAAAGGGACAAGAGAAAGTTGCGAGTGGTGAAGTGAGAGGACTAGCAATAAGAAATGCTTCATAATCAAAGTACTGCAGTGATAAGAAATTCAGCTTTACAGTGTTTACAAATACCTTTGGTTCTATCAGCTCTGCCGTGTGGAAGACATTCAAACAGAAAATGACCACATAAGTTTGGTACCTCTCATTTTTCTGTTTTAGTTTACATGAGCGCTGCAGCATGTCTTAGGTCCACTGCAAATTCTCTTGTTGGTTGAAACACATGATGACACCAACTCACTGATACTGATCAACGTCCCACCCATCCTGTGACCCATGAATTGTCTGTTTACGTATTCAAACCCAATAAGCAAAAGATAAAAATAAATAAATAAATAAAAAATGACACTAAATAAAAAAACAAACAATTTGTCACCTTGGAATTATGAGGTTCTATCTGTGTTCTGAATGATTTTGAAATAATGAGCTTCAAAGTTTTTGCATTCCATAGTAAACAGTATGTGTGTAACATTTGTTTTTTTAAATAAAAAGTCTTAAAATGTAAACAACTTATAAAAAAACAACAACCGATAATATAAATAAGTTGTCATTCATTAAGAATATGTCAATAACTCAATTTTAACAAAAATGTCAGATAGAACCTTATAATTCTAAGGTGACAAATTGTTAATTAATTAATGCATTAAAGCTAATACCATGTTAGCCTGGTCAACTCTGATGTGGTTTTTCATTATTATTATTATTATTATTTTTAATGTTTAGTTTTCTCTATTTATATCTATTAGTATGTTATCTATTAGTTAATTTAAAACTGTGTACTTTAGAAAAAAAATACTATATTACATAGATGTTTTTTACGTTTTGAAAGAAACTACAAATCTACATATTGCTAATAATAATAATAATAATAATAATAATAATAATAATAATAATAATAATAACCCAGATGTCTTTTTGCAATGAGTTTCAATTAATTTAAATACAAAGATAAAAACACTTCCACAAAAAAGTTCCTACATGCTTAAATACTTAAATCATTTCCTCAAAATGTATTTATTGCATGACCACTTTCCACAGACAAACACACACAGTTGAAGACCACAACCAAATCTGCTCCAGAAGAGAAAACATAAGAGGTCTATCATCAACGGCACTGAGACTGTTTGAAAGTTTGACTGAAACTGAAAGGATATAACTTGCAAAATGCACAGAAAGGGCAGAGAAAACACTGGCGATATCTATGAAAATCAAGAACGCAATCTGGACAAGGGATCACGGACCACAACGCGATGAGTATCCGGTCATCTGATCTCACCGGTACTGCACATAAATTTGAATATGAAAATATAAAACAAAAAACAACTTGGATAATTCAAAAAAGAGAAAGACAAACCCCTGATGATATCTATGAGAATGATGTTATAAGAAGTTTCTCTGGAAAAGAGATTACAGACTGCAGCGCAACGAAAATCCAGTCATCTGAACTCACAGGTACAGCGATTAATGTTCAATTCATTCCATCACACAACATTATCAAAAATGACTCTGTTTTCATGTTATGTTTATGCATATTATGTTAAATGTTTGTTTATCTCCAGGAAGTGATTTAAGGAGAATGAGAAGCTTCAGATCTGCTACAGGGTGTTTGGTGTTGCTGTGTTTTCTTCTGCTGACTGCAGTTATAGTGCTGAGTGCCTTTATCTATACAAACAACACAAACTACACTGAAGAGAGACGCCAGCTACTAACCAACATCACCAACCTCAAAGAAGACAGAGAGAAGCTACTAACCAACAATACTGACCTTACAGAAAAGAGTAATCAGTTATTGCAAAACAACACAAATTTGTTGAATGAGACAGCTCAGCTTAAATGGAAGAAGGATATTCTTCTGAATCAGCTGAAAGAAATTCAGACTGCTGGTAAAGTGTTTATTTGTCTATGTAATCATTTTCTATACGGAAGACATTGTCAAAAACATGCTGGAGAAGGTTTAAGCATACACTTACATATCATGTCTGAGTACTATCTACATATTTTTGGTTTAGTGTAAATAAGAATATAAAAGCTCTACTTGTTCTGTCAACAGATGGATGGACTTACAATCAGTCCAGTTTTTACTACAAGTCCAATACATCAAAGACCTTGGATGCGAGCAGAAGTGACTGTATAGCGAGAGGAGCAGATCTGATCATCATAAACAACTCAGAGGAACAAGTGAGTTGGAGACTTTGATTCTGTGTCTGTTTGTTTTGTGTTTAGCAGCTGAGTGAGAGATGGTCAATGATCAGTTTCTGATATTAATCTGCAATTGTCTCATGTGCTCAGGATTTTGTGAAGAGAATGTCTGGTGGTGCTGCAGTCTGGATTGGTCTGAATGACATTGTAGCTGAGGGCACATGGACATGGGTTGATGACAGTGCACTGAACAATAAGTGAGAGATCAGCAAACTGAACTAATTATTATTTAATAAATTATTCTCACAGTCATTATGACAACATGCAGAAAGTAGAACTGAACGTCTGATTCTGATTTGTAGTTTGAGCTTCTGGGCACCTGGAGATCCAAATGGACTCAGAACAGAGAACTGTGCAGTGTCTGCTGAAAAAGTGTCACAATGGCCTACTTTATCAGGATGGCTTGATATCTCATGTGACAGAACATTTCAGTGGATCTGTGAGATGAATATTTCACAACTCATATAAAACTTTAGTGATAACTGACTTACATGTAAACCAGTGTTTCTCATCCCTGATTTTTGTAGATCTTCAACTGCTGCACATTTTCTTTTCTTTTCTTCAGGCTGGTATGATTAATTCTCTAATATGCAAAACGCAACTAATGTACAGTTTGAGGATGTACTGTAAACTGCTGAGACTGAAACATAATTCACAATCAAACATAATATCCATGAATATACAACATTCAGATGTTATCATAAGATCATTGCCAGTTGTGCATAGCATTGGGCTGAGTCAACCAATATGGCATCAATATCTAATATGAAACACCATGATGCTCAATGTAAATACAGATGATACGTTCTAGCATGTTTTACCATGTATGTACATTTTTGTTTGTATCATATTTTTTTGTACATGTAAAAAAAAAACATTGAAAATATTATAAATAATTTACCTTGCTACTGAATGCAGTATTTTTAGGGTAAACACACAATAGTGTTTTAGTACATTGACTGCTTCTTCTCTTTATTTTGTTGTTTCACATGTTTGATGTTGAAAACAAATAATGAAAAAAATACACAGAATATAAACAAACAAGCCTATGTTACAACTTATTTGTGTTTAATTACTGAACATGGACAGTCCATATTCAGAACATATCTACAGACAGAAATAGGCTAATACAAATTTAGCATCAACCACAAAACAAACAAACAAACAAACAAACAAACAGACATTTAAATTAATTTGACTTCTCAGGATTTTGTGAAGAATATTTCATTTAATGATATTTCAGTTTCATAAGATGCAAGAAGCAGCACTGATTGTTTAACACTGATCTGTTGATGCAGGTTCTGTAGGATACAATAGATAATTGCGAGATAATTGTAATTGATTTATTCACTGAATGTCAAAAAAACAATAACAATATTTATATAAAATATAATACAAATATTATTTAATAATAATATTTAAATTGAATCAATATTCAAAATGATCACTGTAGCATTACAATTTTCTTATTAAACAATTTCAACATCTGTCAAGCTTAGTCACATCTGAATATTTATAAAAAATAAGCAGGCTAAATAAACAGTGATGTTTCTATAGACCTGACTAATTTTACTTTTATACCAATATTATTTAAGCTGCATTTTCAACTACCACAAATAATCAGGGTTTTAGTTTTAGTTTTATTCAGAACATCAATAAAATATATATTTAATTTATATGTGCAGAATATATAACAAAAGGTTAAGATGCTCAATGTTACAATGTTTTAGTTTGAGGAACCACAATAGATGACAAATGTCCTTTAAAAAGTCATTCATCTTGAACAAATTATTGAATAAATAACAATGATAAAAGAGCATGTAATAACAGCTGATGATAAAACTATTTACCATAAACTAATCAACTGTCTGGACTTTTAAACTATCAGCAACCACCAAAACAAACATGCAGACAAAAGCTTTTCAATAGCATCTACCAATACAATGATCAAGCAGCCAAAGAATTTAAACATATAGAATATGAATGATTAAGCTTCAAAATCTGTCTTAGCATTAAATAAGCATTAAAATACATATCATATTGCAAAGGCTCCTTTAAAATTTCCTCTGAAAGCATGTGAATAGTGCCACAGGTAAATAATAAACTTTTGATGTACCAGATAAAGCCTAAATATTTTAGATGACAAAAAGTATAACGTGACTCACAATGGACAAATCCCAAAGAAATTTAAATATACAGGAACAGAATAATTAAGTGTTAAAATCCATAATTAAATCTCACACAAAAACCCCTTGTCATTTTGCTTTGAAGTTCCTTTGTCTATTAATACTTCAACATTTCTATATAACGACAGTTCCTTATTGCATAACCGCTTGCCACATATATACGGATGAGGAACATAACACATGTACAATGTTAGCATGCTCTTATCTCCATTATACCGAAAAAGAGAGAAAACGGACAAACCATTGCTGATGTCTGTAAAAGATATCTATAAAAATCAATCTGAAAAGGAGATCACAGTCGAGACGCAACGAGACTCCAGACATCTGAACTCACACAGGTACTGAGATTAATCCTGAATACATTCCATCACGCAAGATTTGATAAATAATGACTATCAATATTTATTCATTATAAATAATGAATCATGGTTTCAGTTGATGCTGTGATAAACTGATAAACAGAAAGAATAAACCCATCTTCATTCATTTTCAAGAAGTGATTCAGTGAGTATGAGAAGCTCCAGAGTAGTTTTCCATATACAGTAGCAGACATTGTAAAGTCATGCTGAAGTAGATTGGGGTATCTTTAAGCCTACACATTTTTGTACATATATTCTGAGTACTATCTGCTAGTTACTGGTAGTTGAGTGTAATTGGGAATAAAAGCTCTGCCTGTACTGTTAACAGATCTATACACTTACAATCGGTCCAGTTTTTACTATAAGTCCAATGAAGCAAAGAACTTGGATGTAAGCAAAAAAGGCTGCATAAAGTGTATGTGTACTGTTCTGTACGTGTATGAATGCTTGCAACTTTATATTTATGTCCAAATAATGCTTGTAATTTGATTGTATGAGAACACATTCTTCTGTACATACTACTAGGAGTCGCAGTCTGTTTGCAAGGAGCTGAATTATAAACTTTTATGGAGTTGTATCCTAAAGTTTTAACTCAATAATTATGTGGATTAGCAATCAACAAAAATCTTTATAAAGTCTATAACTAAATACTGAGGCCCAAAATGGATAAAAAACAACAAATTAAGGTTAAAGAACTTAAGCCTACCAATAATATTGATCCATTGACGATTTCCTTCTTTTAACACTCAAACGTTCAAGCATATTTTATTTTATTTTATTTATTTTATTTTAATTGTTCAGTTATTCAAATGTAGATGTGTATTTATTTTTTTGTTTGTTTCTTTTCTGTATTTTTAATCATTTAATTTCTCAGTTCATTAAATACAGTTGAACTCAGAATTATTAAACCCACTGAATTATTACCTCCCCTAAATTATTAGCCCCCTGTTTATTTTTTCCCCCAATTTATGTTTAACAGAGAGAAGATTTTTAAACACTTTTCTAAACATAATAGTTTTAATAACTCATTTCTATTAACTGATTTATTTTATCTTTTCATGATGACAGTAAATAATATTTGACTAGGTATTTTTCGAGACACTTCTACAGCTTAAAGTGACATTTAAAGGCTTAACTAGGTTAATTAGGTTAACTAGGCAGGTTTGGGTATCTAGGCAAGTTATTGAGTAACGGTTTGTTCTGTAGACCATACAAAAAAAAAATATTGCTTAAAGGGGCTAATAATATTGACCAATTTTTTTTTTTTTTTATAAAAACTGCTTTGATTTTAGCTGAAATAAAACAAATAAGTGTTTGAAATATTTCTAAAAGAAACAAAATTCTAATTCTAATGTCTAATAATTCAGATTTCAACTGTACATGCAGCAATACATACATTTTTGATACAGGGATAGATTTATGAGAGCCGAGAAATATGTACCCTGGACTATGTTTCCTTGCAGTTTATGTTTGGACAAATTCACTAGAGGTTGCCATATACAATTTCAAATATTTCTCTCATACCTTTTCTCATACAGTACGTGCCATTTCTTGCAAATTCACTAGAGGCCGCTGTGTACGTTTCTGGTCGTCTCTCAACATCTGTCTAGTGTGCGCCCATGAAAGAGGCCAGTTGGCCTGTCATCATGAATATTATGTCAGCTTGACATCAACTGACCCATCCAAACTCTTCCCTGCACCCAACTAATAATGTTTTCGAAAGCAAACCAGAAAAGAAAAGCCATCACAGCACCATGATTTTACTATGTCATCACACAATTGCTATGCTCTTTGTTTTGGGTTTTGTTTTACTTGGTTTCTGTAAGTATCCTTTGCCGGACTCAAACCATGGTGCTCAAGGCACATAGCTCTCAGTTCTCAGAAATGTATCCCTGGAAACATTTTCCCAATGAGCCTGTGGTGGCTGATTGTCCTCATAGCTTTATCTTCTTACGATGCACCTACTGTAGGTCTTTTATGATTACTCCAGATAAGTTATAGATCTACGATGATTTTCAAGCACTACTTAAGTAAAGGTGCTTTTAGTAAACAGACCTTAACATCAGATCAGTCACACTGTCATTTTATGATCTACTTAGGCTTATGATGCTTTTAGGAAATGAAGCCCTGATCACCATAACAATGCAACAGGAACTAGTGAGTTAGAGCTTGTGTTTGTGTGCATCTTCATTTGTGGTGTTTAGAAGATGGTCAAATTGCATTTATCAATTATGAGTTTTTGATATTAATTTGCAATCGTCTCATGTGTTCAGTATTATGTTAAGAAATGGTGTCCCTGGAGTCTGGATGGGTTTGTATAACAGTGTTGTTGAGAACACATGGATGTGGTTGATGGCAGCACACTGACCTGAAAAGGAAAATCCCTAAACGGAAATGATTATTATGTTATAAATTATTGTCACATGATTTTTAATATCTGTTTCAGATTTGTAGTTTCAGCTGGACTTCTGGAGAGCCAAATTGATGCAGAGAAGAGAACTGTGCTGTCTGTGAATAGAGTGTCATAATGGCCTTCTTTATCAGGGAGGCTTGAGATCTCATGTGACGATGCTTTACAATAGATCTGTGAGATGAATATTCGTCACCTTTCTTAGTCTTATTCTACTTAAGCACTGCCCTGAACAGCTTCAAATATATAATATGCATATAATTTATTACTCTAAATCTCCTATTAGTCTGTGACTTAAAATGTATGTGTATTGTCCTTAAATAAAAGTTCAGAAAGATGTTACGCATTGTTTTTGTTAACACACCACACAGTCTCTTGAAGAGTATGGTGAAGTATTTTTGCATTGTCTAATCTGTAATGTGATGTAGCAAAAATGAAGTGGGTTTGCCTGGAAGTATAAGAGCCCTGACACCACAAATAAATAAATAAAATTATTCAAATAACTGATGGGCTGATCTGCAGTTGTAAAAAAAGGGTTTTTTTTACGATTGTGTTGGAGATTATGTCCAGTGCAAAATATAGATAAGGTGTCCCGGTTCCAACAATATATGTAGTAACAGACAAAAAAGTGACAAACAAAACCCAAAAACAAACAAACAAACAAATAAAGCTGTGTCCATTAAATCCATAATATACACTTTGCTCATGGCTCTGTGATAGCATGCTCACTCTCCAGATAGACTGACACAGAGTCTGGCTTCTCCTTTTATGTGCCAGACTCCTCCCCCTAGACTGGAGGATCTCCCAATAAGGCTATATTTATAATACAATATAAGAACAAATGGTCCTTTTGCTTCATACAGAACTTAAAATAAAAAGGATTGTTTCATTTTTGGAGATCAATGAAGTGCTTATTAGAACTTGTCACCACCTACTAGGAGTTTTGATTCATGTTCGTGTCTCATTCCCTCAGTACTCACAGTGCTACACACTGAAATGATTGTACAGAGAGCATATGATAAAACAGTGATATTCTAAATATCCTTGGACAGTCTTCGATTCAGTTGAATTTTGCCTATTAATCAGGTTTATTCAGTTAAATAAAACACTTCTGTATGTTTTCATCTTTACCAATATGTATCATATAATCTGAGATAATTATAAAATGTACAGCCTAGCTAGCATTGTATTTAATTACATTGAATGGCTTTTGAATAAAACAATTACTTGACGCAAAATGTGTTTGTTTTGACTAGCAAAAATGGCATGATCAGTATATCACTTCTGCCTCATTTTAAGCCAGGAAAACCCTTCTACAATAACAATTTACAATTCACAGAGGAGTCTTTCTAGTTAAAACAGCCATGCTGGACTCAACCTAGATTACTGTCTGGAGTTTCCAAAACCACTCAACACTCAACCACTTTGAAGCATTTGAATACCATATTAAAATAAAAAGGAAATCCAGAATACAAAAACAATCATTGATCTTCTGGGATGATTTTAAAGGTATAGTTGTTCACCCAGCAATATACACTGACTCACTGTTTACTAGACTTGTTTCTTTTTGACGTAAATGAAGATAATTTAAAGAAAGCTGAAAACAGTTGATATAAAACAAATGCTACTGTATTGACGTCAATGATTACATGTTTTCACCTTTTTTAAAATATCTTCGTTTGTGTTCAGCAATAAAAAAAGTCAAACAGGTTCAGAACAAGTGATGACTGAGTAAATGATGACAATTTTCAGTTTTGGGTGAACTATCCTTTTAAGTTCCTTTGCACATCAATAGCACATATTTTGGATGTTTCCCTTACCTGACCCATTCATTTCAGGTTTTGGAGTCTCTTCTAATGTTCTGAGGAGATGATTCAGGTGTGTTTGATTAGGAAGAGGTTGAACATGTGTACTGTTGATGTGCCTTTAGGAACAGGGTTGAGAAACTGCTGTAGATGATGAGTTAGACATAATGTCTGGTCCCATTTGACCATTATGAATCTTGTTTTTCACAGCCGATTCTGATTGCAGATTTTTCCAATAGCATCTGGATGCAGCCTTTATGATGCAAGCTGAGACTGCATCGCTCAGAGATGCAATGTCAGACACAATGCACTTAATGGAGCTAGTGACATCACTGTGAGGGGTAGGGTTAGGATTAGCACAATAAAAAGCGTTGGATGCAGCTCACATTGCATCTGCACAGAGTCTGCAGCCAGACCCCACTTGATTTTTTTTGTACAAGCAAATTGGATTTTGTTTCTGACGTAGCATTTTATTTCTGATTCTGATTTTAAAATGTTATAAATAAGTAAAATATGTAAAGTATATGAGTATATTTTTCTAATCAAAGTCTACATTATCTGATGTGATTTAAAATGACATGCACTGTAATCACAATTCACACAAGGATTAGCTTGGGTTAGTGGGTGATTTAAATAGATTGCATCCATTTAAAACAACACGTACTGTAGCAGCAAAGATCTGACTTTAGTTTAGCAAAAGTACTCTACATTAAGCAAACATTAAATTAAATTAATTTACACTCTGATGGTGCTTTTACAACAGCAGCATTAATGTGGTTTCTGTGGTTAGATCTGTAAACTGCACTGGTGTTTAATATGCATCATAAAGAAACAATCTAAAAGGGAAATACCAGCTACGCTTTTCCAAAGACAATGAGTTCCCCTTGTAGATACTTCAATAAAACCGTTCCTTTATATCTTTTATTTTAATGTATCATAACTTGCGCCAACCACCTTTGCATTTGTTGATCACACATACAAGCATCTATTAGTTTAATCAGTTTATTCTTTTGAATATTGAGACATTCATTCCACAATTAAACTGAAAGACTCCACAAACAATTCACCATTCTCTTAAAACAAACAATCTTTAAATGGCAAATCAGCAGGTTGGCTTTCTCAAACCTAATTAGATAACAAAGATTATCAAGACAAACACCTGAGAGTTTAGATTGTGGAAATTGAAACGGGTTGAAAGATATTCACATGCACACTTCTGAATCTTCTAAAAGAGATGAAGTTATACTGTACGTGTAATTCTTGAATATTGTTTCATGATTATTGTAAATCTAGACATACTGTAAATAGTAGACACTGCTTTTCACATGAGATCCACCAATTCATATCTGCATTATCCTGATATATTGTTCTGCCAGGCTCAACTGCAAATCAGCTTGAAAAGATATGTAAAAAATTCTATGTGGAAAAAGGAAAGATTTTTTTCTCTGTTTATATTTATGCTTGAATATACATTTGTTTCCTTACATTTTCTTACTAAAACTCTGGTAAACTCTGACACGGTTAACCATTAGTTTTTTGTACACTTTAAAGCTTTATCATTTAGAAAGAATGGACTATATTACAGATATATTGATATTTTTTCAAACTTTGAAAGAAACCAAAAACCTACATAACGTCTGAGGTATTTTTTGAGTTATATCTTTTAGATTAAAATATTTGAATAAAATATTTATAAAAATATAAATATTTGATTGTTTTAGTTAGTTATTTTTCAAATAAGAAACATAATATCCATAACAAGATACTAAAACACACTTAAGAGGTGGCAAAAGTTCTGGATGAGAATATTAAAGCAGCCAATGCCTAAATCATTTACCATAAACTGATGAGCTCTCTGGACTTCGTATCTACCACTAACAATATTATTCAGAAGGTCGTGATTCGCACTCATTAAATAATTACTTTATATAATTTTTATTTTACATTCGTCAGGTGATACAAAACACAGACGTTACAGCACAATGCCTTCCTCAGTGTGACCTCCTGAATAATATTATTGACAAGATTAACGTATCAAAACAAGTTTAAAAACCGCAAGGGCGCAGTGCAAACTTCATTAATCTACCAACAACACCCACTCATTTCACAAGCCAACCATCAATCATTATCAGTTAACACCAATACACAATCATTTTATACATTTAAACATACAAGTACTGAATAATAACTCAGAAGTCTTCATGTAATGAGTTTCAATTCATTTGAATACAAAAATAGAAACACTTCCACAAAAGCAGTTCCTAGATGCATACATACTTTACATTTCCTCAAAACTTGTTATTTATTGCATATGTGCTTTTCACACACAAAAACACACAGTCAGTTGAAGACCACAACCGAGTCCACTCAAGAAGAGAAAATATATTAGTGTATCATTGACAGCATTGAAACTGTCTAAAAGTTTAACTGAACCTAAAAGGATATAACCTGCAAAATGCACAGAAAGGACAGACAAATCAACAATGATATCTACAAAAATTATATTACAAGAGGACAATCTGGACAAGTGATCACAGACTGCAACGCAACGAGGATCCAGTCATTGGAACTCACAAGTACTGCACATAAATGTGAATATGAAAATATAGAAAAAGAAACAACTTGGAGAATCCAAAACGAAGGCAGACAAACCACTGGTGATATCTATGAGAATTATGTTATAGGAGGTATTTCTGGAAAAGAGATCACAGACTGCAGTGCAACAAGTATCCGGCCATCTGAATTCACAGGTACTGCACATAAATGTGAATATGAAAATATAAAAAAAGAAACAACTTGGAGAATCCAAAAAGGAGGCAGACAAAATACTGATGATATCTATGAGAATGACTTTATAAGATGTATTTCTGGAGAAGAGATAAATGTCCGCAACACAATGAGAATCCAGTCTTCTGAACTCACAGGTATTGAGATTAATCATGAATCACACAAAATAATCAATAATGACTCTGTTTTCATGGTTTTGGTTAATGCATGTTATGTTAATTTTTTGTTCATCTTCAGAAAGTGATTCAGGGAGAATGAGAAGCTTCAGATCTGCTACAGTGTGTTTGGTGTTGCTGTGTTTACTTTTGCTAACTGCAGTTATAGCACAGACTCTCTTCATCTATACAAACAACACAAACTACTCACAAGAAAAATGCCAGCTACTAAACACCATCATCAACCTCACAGGAGAGATACACAAGCTTCTGTTCTGCAATGGAAGCCTGACAAGTGAGAGAAAATGTCTAATATTCTAAAATGACTATTTGGAATTCGTTTTGTTTACTAATGGACATTAGTTTAGGGGAAAAGTATATTTTGTCTAAGTGGCTACTCTATGTTTAAATTGTACACTGTCAGAAATAAAGGCATGCGGGCTGTAACCGGGGTGGTACCCTTTTCAAAAGGCACAAATTTGTACCTTAAATGTCCATATTAATACCTCAAGGGTACATATTAGTACCTAAAAAGTACAAAAGTTTTCCTCTTAAAATTTTTAGGTACTAATATATACTTTTGAGGTACCAATATGGACCCTTTAAGTACAAATGTGTACCTTTTGAAAAGGTACCACCCCAGTGACAGCTCGCGTACGTTTATTTCTGAGAGTGTACTGTAGCTGATCTGTTGTGCTGGTGTTGTGTGACTTATTCAAAGCTGAAAATGTCTGATGATTAGGATTGCAAATGGGTCAAAATGTCTGTATATGTCCATAGCAACTTCATCTGAAAAATTTTGAAAATTTTAAAAACAGCGGGAATTTATGGAAATTTACAGCAATTTATGGGAATATATGGGAATTATTTAGAAATTTTCAACATACAAAATATAAATTTACATAAACACTTTGTTTGTTCATAACCTGACATTCATGCGAAGTAATACAGATACCAAAACAATGCTATCGTTTTGCTATTTAGCATATATGTTTTACTGACTGGCTATCTACAGTATAAACACAATTTGAAATTTCTAGTTAAACTTTAACACCATTCCTATTTACCCTAAGTATTATCAATACCTACTTAATTGGGTGTACTCTAATACTTCAACAAGTTTGGCGTTTACTATTGCATTGCTTGTCAGAACCTGAAAGATGTCTCACTTGCTGTTACTATTGCTGTAAGCCTCATTCCTCATGGGTGCTCAATAGAATTCAGTCTCTAAGACATGAGATGCTGTGGCCCGTTTATAATGTCTTAAAAAAAGGCACATTTGCCTACTGTCTTTGAGAAAGTTGCTCTCTGAGTGCAAACTGCTTTATAAGAAGACTGTTTTTTTAGTTGCCAGTGAAGCGCCCAGAAAAAGAAGATAGCACCCAGTTGAACTGCTGCTGAATGTGGCGTTACACACCCTGGCAGAGGGAAGAACACTGGAACTCTGAAAGTTAGGAGCTCAATAACAGTTGTGATCTCTTCAGAGATGTGAAGGCTCTAAAGCAAAAAGTCTGGCTTGGCCCTATTTCTCACTCTTCAGAGTGATTGGTCATCTAGCGATTTCTCCATAATATATTGAGAATATGAGAATATATTGACAACATATTATAAACAACTATGGTAATCCAATTAGTATTAAATTAGACTTTGTGGATGAAAATGTTGTGAATTTGCAATCTGGTTGTTTGTATAGATGGATCCACTATCAATACAGTCTATGCCACAGTGGCCAAGCAATTGAATCAGAGCAGACAATTGTCTGAACAATGTAGCAGATCTGATCATCATAAAGAGTAACAAGTGAGTGAAAGAGGAATAGTGTAAATGTGTGTTCAGCTGTTAAATGAAAGACAGTGTGCTGTAACATTTCTGAACCTAATTTATATTTAAAATAATAATAATAATAATAATAATAATAATAATAATAATAATAATAATAATAATAATAATAATAATAATTGTTTATGATCTTGACCTCAGGAAAAACATTTCTGCTGCTGCTGATCCCTGGATTGGGCTGAATAGGAGTGTAACGAAGATCATATGGAAATGGATTGATGGCAGCACTCAGATCTCTTGGTGAGAAATCACTAAAGTGAACTGATTATTATCTTATAAATGATTCTCACAGTCAGTATCATATCCCACATAAAGCAGCTCTGAACATCTAACGCTGATCTGCAGTTTCAGTTCCTGGGCACCTGGGAGACCCAATTGACATAAGAAAAATATGCTACAACTTCAGCAGGATGAGATGATTTTCCATGCAGTTTTGCCTTTAAATGGATCTGTGAGAAGATTCTTTAAATGACTAATCATGACAAATACTGAAGTAGCACATTAACACCCATATCCCCATTATTCTTAATGCTGAAGTATCCTGCTTTCTGTAAATGTGCAAGATTTCTGATGAATACATACTGTATATTGCTTTATAGTGCTTCATTTTTTCCACAATGTAAGTTTAAACTCCAAAATTTAAGTTTAAAAGCAGACATGCAGCACAATTCTGCTCAAAACAACCCAAGTTGCATCCCTCCACCAGATGCTCAAAGCTTGGCACACCACTTTTTGGGCAGTTTCTCACTTTCTATCTTTTGTACTTTTGAGAGGACTTCTCTAGGAAGAGTCATGGTGGCTCTTGACTTCCTCTGGATTCTACTTCTAATGGATGATGGAGGCCACTATGCACACTGGGACCTTCAATGCTGCAAAGATTTTTCTGTGCTCTTCGATACAAACCTGTCTCAGAGTTCTACAGACAATTCCATGGCTTTGTTGGTGTTCTGATATGCACTTTTAACCGCGGGACCTTATATAGGCAGGTGTGTTCCTTTCCACAATCCTCCTATCAGGTTGTAGAAACATCTCAAGGATAATCAATGCAAACAGGAAGCATCTGATCTCAGTTTTACAGTAAATGCCATTGCAGAGGCAGTGAATACGTAAGTGTGTGTCATTTCTTCATTTATACTTCTCTAAATGTCTCTTTTAGAATGGTTGACTAAAACATTTGAATAATCAAATAGTGCCCGCTACCAGGTGTAATCATTAAACCTCAAAACCAACATCTACTTGACATTCAGAGGTGATCAGAAATTCTTTTAGGCACTTGAAACTTTCCACACGTCTCTAAAATATAATAAAGCATCCCTCAGGAGAGCTGATAGTATTTAGAGTAAAACTGAATCAAGTTTCGACTAAAAAACAGATACTTGAGAGACAAACTGATACAGATGACATCTATAAAAATACTGATGCTATAAGACAGGGGTGTCCACACTCGGTCCTGGCGGGCCAGTGTCCTAGAGGATTTAGCTCCAACCCTAATCAAACACACCTGAACCAGCTAATCAAGCTCTTACTAGGTATACTAGAAACTTCCAGACAGGTGTGTTGAAGCAAGTTGGAGCTAAAGTCAGCAGGACACCGGCCCTCCAGGACCGACTTTGGACACCCCTGCTATAAGAGGTCAGATCATAATACAATTCTGTTGAAAAGTAAAACTTCTAGTAAAGAGAATGAGTTCCTTTAGTGTTATGTAGTAATTTGAAATATAGAAGACACAATATCTATTCTTTAAACATACATTTTATGATTGTTGGAACAGAGTGTAGATGCAAATTAAGGTATAATGGTATGGTATATTTGTGTTTCAAATGAGATTAAGCCACACTGATAAAAAGACAAGACAACAAATGTTTTTATGTTGCTCTAACTTATTTTTATAAGTTAACCAAAGTTTTGCAAAGTCGAACTTGATATTTTTAGTCAGTTTGATTGATATACGTTGAGATGACTAGAAAAGATCATTTGATTCAACTAAAAAGTCAGCAAGAATTATTTTACAGTGCAGGCTTTAATACTTATACTTTAACGCAGGGGTGCCCAAAGTAAGGCCCGCGGGCCAAAGTTGGCCCATGGTAACCTTTCCCATCTTAAAAGAGAGGGAAAATGATGGGGAGTTGGTTGGGGGTAAATTTCGAATTGAATGTAACCTTTTGTTTCATGGTTTAATTGAGGAGCTTAAAAAAAAGCCATCTAAAATTAAATGTTTCATTTAAATGAATTGGACTTTAAAATGTAAATACTGTCACTTGACAGATGCACAAGACATCGGTGAGCAAATCCAGGCAAAGGCAGGAGCAGCTCGACTAGTGTATTCAGCTCTGAACTCTATTGTGTTATAAATGGCATTGTTTATGTTTTTACTATAATAAGTTCATTATAAAATGTTAAAAATGATACTGCATCATTACTTTTTATGTTTTAAAGCAATGTTTTTTAGTTTTTTTTTTTATTTAATGTAAATTGATTTGGTATATTTAACTTCAGCCCACAGCTCTCAATCAAGTTTGGTTTTTGGCCGTTTATAAGAAAAAGTTGCACACCACTGCTTTAATACTTTTAATACTGATCATTAGAGCTGGTCTGAGAACAGAAAAAAAGCAGATCTGATCCTGACAGAGAAGAACAAAAGAGAGAACATGAACTCAAAGAATGTGGTTCTACCCCACTTAGGCAAGTATTTAACTGGAAAAAGGGGTACATTGTTGCTGTATTAACATTAATGAAAATGTTATTGATTATTAGCAATTGAGGGCGACGCGGTGGCGTAGTAGGTAGTGCTGTTGCCTCACAGCAAGAAGGTCGCTGGTTCTGTGTGGAGTTTGCATGTTCTCCCTGTGTTCGCGTGGGTTTCCTCCGGGTGCTCCGGTTTCCCCCACAAGTCCAAAGACATGCAGTACAGGTGAATTGTGTAAGCTAAAATTGTCCATAGTGTATGTATGTGAATGAGAGTTTATGGGGGTTTCCCGGAGATGGGTTAGGCTGTTTGTTGTTATCCATGAATTTCAAATGTACTTTTTACAATATAGGCAAGAAAAATCATCAAGCTCTACATTATTATTATTACTATTAATAATTGTTTAATATTCCAATGGACAAATTCTGACTGAGGAAAGTTGAATGTGCTGGCCAGTTTGTTATTTGCCTAAATGGCAATAGGTTATAGTTTTTAATTTAAAACTCTATTTCATAAAGTTAATATTATAACTTTATTTAATAAAATTATACATTTTATTTCATGATTTAATTTTATTCAGTTATTTTTTATTTTTATTTTTTTAATTTTCTTTATTCTAAATCTTCAGGAAATATTTTTAGTACATCAAAAAGTGTGGTTATGATGACCATCTGACAAGCTAATCCAACTTGTTCTTTTTGAGTACATTTACCCTTATCCTGTGCTGAAGGTCAGGGTGAAAAATGATGCAAACTATGATTTGCATAACAAATGCAATGTTACTCAGATATATTTATACATACTAACGGGCATTTGTTTCAAATTTGGCAGGTAAATAAGCAACAAATTTAGAAAACAGGTAATTTTAAAACAGACATCCAAGTTGGGCAAAATAATGCAGGAGACTCCCAGAGCTTCCCTAAGACTTAGGATGTCTGCATAAATGAATTCCAGCTCCAACCTAAAAAAAACACGTAGTGGTAATGGTCAAAATTATGCCTATTCACCTTATTCTCTGTGTACAAGTGAGTGCAGCCATTTGAATCTTTTTGGCTTGAGACTTCCAGTCTCACTCACTTCCATTCATTTTTAGACATTAAAAACAGCTCGTTATGCTGCTTGATGTTGCAAACTGATATTTTCTTATTATATATTCTACTTTGTCTGTATAGTCATGCAAACACTTGCTTGTAGAGCAAGTAGTTTAATTGTTTTCTGCCGTTTATTAGTCCTAGTCATTCCTCCAATACGAAACTGAATCGGAAGTTATAAAACAATCGCAAAGACGAGCACACTTCCGCGCTGGAGAATAAGGTCAATTGAAAGTCTATTAATAATATTTTGATAACTGTGGGCACTTTTAACTTAATGCAATATCAAATTTCCCATACTGACAAAAGATGTTTTCCCTTCTCTCGTGCAAACAGACAAATATCTTGTGAACACAACAGCCCTACACACGTTCATGAACAAAGGTTCATTCAAAACATTTTCATAATCATTCTACATAAACAAATAAATTGAACAACATGCTGTGATGTCTTTCATTTATACAAAAACACGGACACCTCACAAAACAGACACACATAAAACAGGGTTGTATTTTATATCATTTCTACGATTGCATGTACATAAAAAATATAAGAATAAAGTATGTAAAGTAGGATCTGCTGTAAAAAGAAAGTACTGATTAGTCCAGCACATATTATTCATTCATACTATTAACCTTTAAAAGGTTAAAAACTTTGTTTCATTATTAGATGCATCATTTTTGAAGAATTATTCAGTGACATATTGGTGATGGCTATTATGGCCAATTGGATAAACAGTGTAACTGCTACAGCTTTCATTTTGTGTGTCAAGTTGCATAAACAGTGATTTTAACCCTTACCATAAACATCAGTGTTTATATCTGAACTATCAACTGTTTTGCCAGTACTCTTATTTAATTGGTTGTAACTTTGTTACTAATTGAAACGACTAAAGACTCTAAAGACTAAATAATCTCTTTCTCTGTCAAATGCAGATTTGACAGATTTGATCTCGGTTTTTGAACTGAGATCTCAATCTTTTAAAGATTAATTGTGCAGCTATACACTGAATGCATAAATAAAGGCTAAACAAGTAGTGATAAAAACACTTAATCTAAGAAGTATTTAAGTGCCACCACAACTAGTTCCATCATTATTATATTCATTCATTCAATTTCCTATGGGTTAGTCCCTTATTTATCAGTAGTCGCCACAGTGGAATGAATCGCCAACTATTCCAGCATATGTTTTGCACAGTGGACACCCTTAGTCTCTTGCATTCACAGACTTTGACAGTGGGGAAAACCGGAGAACCTGTAGGAAACCCACACGAACACGGGGAGAACATGCAAACTCCACACAGAAATGCCAACTGGCCCAGCCGGGACTCGAACTAGTGACCTTCTTGCTGTGAGGCAACAGTGCTAACCACTGAGCCACTGTGCCGCCCTCATCATTATTTTTAACATAAGCTCATTCTGAAAACAGAGCTCTATATAAGTTTCTGGAGATCGCCAATTATGTAGCCGGAAGTACGTATGGCTGCATTTAGTTTTTTAAAACGAATGTTACGAATGACACCGTTCCTTTTCACGCTTACCAGCTGACCGATTACCTCTGTATTTCTCTGTTTGTCCAGTTAGCTCGCCATGTACGTCGGTGGATTTGAGACGCAGAGGGGAGTTGACCACAACGACAAGGTTCCAGAAAGTAGGTAAGACAAAAACAAAATCCAAAAAAACTAAATAAACAAGTAAACAACAGGGTGAGAATGTGATAAAATCTGAAAATGTGGTAAAAATCAGGCTGCCGTAAGGGTTTTTCTTTTTCTGGATTGATTTTAAAAACTGTCGGTTGGGTTCAGTGGTTGGGCTGGTCAATATGTGCTTTTAAAAATACTATCCGCTTGTTAAGTGTGACGTCACGCGAAGCGGCTTCTGGGTCCAAGCACTCTATCAAACTGTATGGGGAGACTCATCAAACGGCAATAATAAACGCTTTTCCAAAGCGCTGTAATACTTTCAAAAATCACGATTGCAATTTACGTGAGAACAGCAGGCACGAATGGCACTCGCAAAAGAAATCTGTTCTCTGCAACTGTTACAAATTTAAGATTATTGTACAGGTAAAAAAAAAAAACTTATTGATCCAGAGGACATGTGCATGCCAAACCAGATAATCTGTAATCCATTACACGCCTAATATCTGCAAAAAAAGAAAAGAAAAAAAAGAGAGATTTTAAGCTTTCAAATGTTACAATTTGTATAGTGGTCTATGGAGATCCAGACATCTGAACTCACAGGTATACAGATTATTCACGAATACATTTCATCGCACAGCATAAATGCACATATGTAATCAATAATGACTTGCAATGAAGGTTTGCTAAGTTTGCAGCTGAAGTGTGCTTTTGGTAAAGGATTAACAATATATCATCATGCTTTTTCATCTTCAGAAAGTGATAGTGGTAAGATGAGAAAGTACAAAGCAGCCATCTGCTGGCTGCAGTCACAGTGCTGAGTATGATGTTCACTCTAGACAAACAGCAACTCATATTCATGAATGAGAATCTGACTAGAGAGAGTAATCAGCTAATATTGGAGAAAAATAATCTTCAGAAGAGTCTTAGTCAAATGGGTAAGTTTCATCTTTAAAAAAAAAAACAAAAAAAAAAAAAACAAATATATATATATATATATATATATATATATATATATATATATATATATATATATATATATATATATATATATATATATATATATATATACATATATTATGAGGGCTATATGATTGTGTTATTCGTTAACATCTGTGTGCAGTGTTGGGGAAAGTTACTCTAGTAAAGCATTACACTATTGAATTACTTGCCAAAAATTAACTAGTTAATAAAATTAATAATAAAATTTAATAATAAAATTAAATTAAGATTTCCAGTTGTTTTATACATAATGGTATCTCACACCAACATAATAATCCAGTAATAACATCAATGCAAAATGATGTAAAAAAAAAACACACATGGAAAAAATATATATATATATTACCATACAGCAAAGGTTTTAATAATCATTTGATTTTTGAAGTTTTGAAAGTTCACATGAAATATTTTTTATAATATAATTTATTCTTGTTTTTATTTCTATATAGTGCATGAAAGAAATGATATACTTTGTTATTTTGTAATTTTTTTCATTATTTTTATCTTTAATCAAATATAACCTCCGCTCCCCCCACAAAACTTCTCTTCTCATTTCTCGTTGTTGCTCTGCCTTTGTGGGAGGCAAGCGTTCAAACTATGATACAATTCCATCTGTAAAAAATAGCTCCACATTCTCATTATCATCGGGAATCTGAAATATTCTGGCTCAAAGAGTGCTTATGGTGATTTGGTGAACAAGTAATAAACATAACACACTGGCATTCAAATCTTCCTCCATTTTATTTTTAGCAATGGCCATCGTCCATCAATCACTTCTTAAAGAACAGAATCATGCACCTCCTACTTTTTTTTCTCTCATTTCAGAAACAATAGCTTCAAGTGGACGTACAGTACGTCACAATAGGGGGAAAATGACCAACTTCTTGTTCATGCCGACTTAAAGATAACATTCACTTTCACATGTTTTGGTGTTTTATCACTCTATATGATATTCATTGAAGCCAAGCAATTTCATTTATTTATTTTTTTAATTGTTGATGTTGTTGATGTATTACAAATATTATTACAAATAACCTGATTAATGGTGATTTACAGTGTTCAGGAACTAAACTTGATATTTAAACCATGCAAACAAATAATGAATAGAAAACTCCATATGCAAATCACATGTAAAAGTTTGAGTAGAAATGTCAGTAAACACTATAGATGAGTTAACAAAGAATTTGAGTTTATGACTTTTTTTTTTTTTAGGAATAGGCAACTTCCTGACAAATTTATGTGCTGCCATCATTTACCATTTTTATAAATACTGTATTATTAAAATATTTCTCATTTCATTACCAGTGTTGGGGGTAATGCATTACAAGTAACGTGAGTTATATAATAATATTACTTTTCTAAGGAACAGGTAAAGTAACACATTACTTTTAAAAATTAAGTAACAAAATATTCGAATTGCTTTAAAAAAAATTGAACTGTTGAAGCTGAATTAAAATTAGTGTCATGAATGAGAACGAGCTCAGACAGAAAACGACAGAAACCAAGATGTCATCACTGTAAAGTGATGTTGACGTTGACAACGGAGTGATTCATTTATATAAACATGATAATCTTATGATTATCAATTTGATATAAGCAATATGTTTATGTATATATTAAATTGCAAATAACAAATGTAGCAGGGCATTAAAGTACTCACTGTTTATTTCTTAGCATTTTAACTTTGTAAACTATAAAATCATGGGTCTCCTCACAGTTTGTGTCTCATTTTGTGAGCCAACTGACAGTTGTTCCCTCCCCTCTTTTGCCCCCTGCTTTGCTGGCCACGCTTACTCCTCCCTCTGCTCGCAGTGCTCCACGCCCATCATGAAGCATTTTTTTAAAAAAAATCGGAGGAAGACTTTAACAGAAAGAGGGAGGTTTAATGACCCTTTAATGAATTATACTACATTGTGAGAGGTTTGTACGTGATAAAAGAATGAAACAAAATATGTAAGGTGTATTCACAAACAACACAATAAATCAAGAAACTATGAAAGCATATGTAGTATGAAAGCATATATTTTAATGATGTATGAAAGCATACAGTTCAATGTGCCATACCGTAAAACAGTCCAAAACCACTAGTCTATAGGTCTGGGTATGCTGATTTATCTTCTTTTGGTGAGACCCAGAAATTAATTTGGCATGACTCTCATTTTCAAAGAGTGTATTAAGTAATAATGGTGAAAGACATGATGACGTGTGTTGAGGAAGTGATTTCAGAAAGCTGAGGAGCACCAACGATGTTTGCTGTTGTTGTGTGTTCTTCTAAACATCTTAAAAATAAAAATGTGCTGCTTATTCCAAATGGTGATCGCCTAAACACTGCAGGGTTTCAATATACAAATATTGCTGTTAAAATTTACACACAAAATTATAGACATAAAGTGCATGATTTGAATTATACTGCTTAAAATGTGAATATTTAAATGTTAAAAATGAAAACTATTAAGCTTAGAAAGTGTGTTTATAGAAGTTCGTTGAATTACTTTCTAGATTGTTCTAATCTCAAAGTACTTTAAGTGTCATATTGTAAGAGGCTAAATTATCATATGCTTTTGTTTATATGATAAAACATGTCTTTTTGACTCAAGAAGGTCCATACTGACTCCAAAGGCAGATACTGATAAGATCAGGGCCTGGTGTGTGGACTTTGGGGGTTTTACAATGTGGTCACATGTTAATTGGTCAGTTTGAATGTCTCAACATTTGGGCTTTAGTCACATGGTCAAGAAAGATACAAAATAGGTGGTAAAATGCTGCTCTGCCTCTTTTCCTGGTCTGTCTTTTACTGGCCTCTCTTTTCCTGGTCTGCTTTCCTCCTCTGCTCCTCTCCTCCTCTGAAGTCTATCTTCTCTGACTCTACTGCAATCAGGCTAACTTGTGGGCCTGCTCTCTTTGTCTCTCTCTCTCTCTCCCTCCCCATGTGTCTCTTCTTCTACCTCTGGTAACTTTAATTTAACATTTAAGCTGGGTACAATTTATATCATATGTTTTTATCATTTCATATTTTATCATTTTATACAGTTATTTTGTAATGAATTCAGTAGTAACCATAGAGAATTATTGTCATTAAATCATCTCATTTTCAAGTATTTGTGAATTACTTTTGATTTAACATCAACACTTAATTGTTTCCTATTGCAATACAATACAATCACATAATATCATTGCTCTCCCACATTTTTAGCTATTAATACTGCCCTTATTTCTGTTTTTGGTATAAGATTGCAGAAGAATGGTTTGACTAGAATGTACAGTTTTTACCATCAATACTGATAATTTTTCAGTCATTCGTAGAACTACAGTTCGAACCGCTGTGGTATTAAAGCCATTCTTACAATATCACTTCACACCCTGACCACAAGTTTAGCAAACCGTGTTAAAAGAAGAAGTGCCAGCTACTTTAACACACTTCTACACAGGAACAATGATCAAAACAGTTTTCAGCTCTTAGAGCAGAAATGTCTGAGGATATTTATAACAATGTGACCAAGACTGGGTCTGAGAGAATGAACAGAGAGCGAGTGGAGATGACGGTGGATATCTATGAGAGTGCAGACTGTGTGGGAGATCATGACTTCAGGACAGAGTCAAACACACAACAACCACTTCAAAATACAGGTAATCACTTTAATCTTTTTGATAACAATGTTTAAGATTTGTCTGTGCGGTCAAGTACCTGCATATTGTATACAGTATGTGGTATTTAGTGTGAGAATCAGAACGTGACTACAATAGCTGTCTCATTTCAGAGACTGCACCCTCCGAAAGATGTACTGTATTCGAAGGAGGCTCTGTCATCGTCTCATTTAAAAAAAATGCTCCTTCAAATGCAGCCTCAAAATGCATCCTCCGTTTCCTAATTAATGAAGGACACAACCGTTGAATCATTTGTGGCCTCAAACAACCCAAGATTTATCGCACGCTGATAACGGAAGGACATTTTCAAAAGAAAACTCTGGATTTCCGTTTTAAATGTATGATGTTATAAAACAAAAACAGTATGAAATGTCTTACTAAAAAGTTTTGCCTTTAGATTGCTTCATATGTTTTAAAACCACTTTGAGAAAAAGTCATTACAAATTTTATTACAGCTTATTAACGGCAGCTGTTACAGTTGCTTGGTGGCGAGACCTTTCCTCTGTAGGCTAGATTGTCTCATTTCAAAACGCTCAGTTCGGCCTGTGTGGATTTCGAAGGACTCACCTTTAAAGTTTACATCCTTCAGAGAATGCAGCCTCTGAAATGAGACAAAGCTAATGAGTTTTTAGAATTTACTATTTATTTGTGATATATTTTGATATAAATCTAAATTTTCTACCAAACTGACCTCAGATCTTGTCTGCTCTGCTGTTCCCATTACTTGTCTTTAAAAGAAATAAAATAAAAAAAACTGATGTTGAGCACTATAATGGCACATTTTCTGATACCTAAAGACCTGATACTTTTCGCATGAATATATTTACTGGGCTTATGTTAACTTCTATTTTAACCACTTAGCTACATCTAACCACACAACCACAATGGAGACCTTTAGTGAGACTTTTCTGTATGCACGTGAACAGATACAGGATGTCACATGATCTTACACGTTGGCTTGTTTGCCACACATTAGCTTCAAATGCTAATATTATTGACTCAACAGCACAGAACTAGACAGTAGAAACAAAGACCACATTAATTCATTATTTATAGATGACCAGCGGAATAAAAATGTCTCAGCCTATTTATGGCAACATAAACATTGATTCAGGACAGAAGATGGACAGGTTTTCTCATAGAAATCAAACAGGTACAGATACAAACACACTTTCATTTTTGTCGGATAAAGAAACATTTACATTATATTCATGTCTGTCATCTCCAGGAAGTGCTTCTGTGAAGACTAGATGCTCCAGAGCAGCTCCAGTGTGTTTGGTGCTGTTGTGTTTCTTTCTGCTGATTGCAGTCATAGTGTTGAGCATCTTCATCTATACAAACAACACAAACTGTGCTGAAGAGAGATGCCAGCTAATAACCAACATCACCAACCTCACAGGAGCCAAAGACGAGCTGACAAACCTTCTGAAGGAAAGAGATCAACTAATAAAGCAACTTCAGATTTGTGGTAAAGAAGGTAAATGACTTTAATCTGCAGGTACAGCAAATTTGTGCTGCTTGTAGACTTGCAATGCTTTAGTGTATAGTCTATATAAGTGTACTTTATCTACTGTAAGTAACAGCTGTGTGATTGTAAATGGGACTAATATACTAATAGCTGAACTTGTTTTGTTAACAGCTGGATGGTTTTACTATCAATACAGTTTTTACTACTTGTCCAATGAGACGAAGATCTGGACTAAGAGCAGAAGATACTGTACAGACAGAGGAGCAGATCTGATCATCATAAACAACAAACAGGAACAAGTGAGTGACAGATTGTGTGTGTTTGTGGTGCTTAGAAGAAGATAAAATGTTAATATTGTCTGTTGATTAAATAAATGTTGCATTGTTTCATCTGTTCAGGATTTTATTATGGATATCACTCGTAACAATGAATTCTGGATTGGTGTGACTGACAGTGAAAAAGAGGGCAGTTGGAAATGGGTTGATGGCAGTAATCTGACCTCTAGGTAAGACATCAATGAACTGAACTGATCATGATCTAATAAATGATCTTATGGCCATTACCATATCACACAGCAGCATTGAACATCTAATGTTGTCCTGTTCATGCAGGTTCTGGGCTTCCTCTGGATCAATAACTGAGCCCAATGGAGGGAAAACAGAGAACTGTGCTGTGACCCATTTAAAAAAGCACCCTGAGTTAACAGGATGGCTTGATGTTGCATGTAATAGTGCTCATCAATGGATCTGTGAGAAGAATATTTGACCAGTTACCATTTAAGTAACAAAAATGTTTCGTTTTAATGTTAAGTTTAAAATCACAACGCCAACCCTAATAAAGTGCACTTGAAAATATTATCTAAAGTCTTCAGGATCGCTAAAGCATGGGTTTTCAAACCTTAGACGACGCTGACACCTAAAAATAATCAACCTCATGTGAGGAACACCAATCCTAAAAAGTAAACTTAGCCTATATGTAGCACTTTATAGATATATTGGGTCAGTCCCGATATTCCGAGGTTTGAAATATTTTAATATTGACCACCATTAATAGTAGATCTGTATAATACACTGCAAACCTGATGTCATTTATCAAGCAAAACATTGTGTGCGTTTTTATTTACTTTTTTTCATATAAATCAGCTGGCTTTATCTTGCACTTAACTTATTGACTAAACTGAAAATAACTTCTATAATACTGTTGTAGTGCTCATCATTTTGCCAGACTTATTGTTTTGTACACTGGAATGCATTACAAAATTAAAATAGTTTACAGTTCTTGGCATTAAGTAATTATTTATTTGGTGAGAAACCACATAAAAAGTGTAATGTGAAGAGGCATGACTGTTTCTTAACACTTTGTTATAATTTTTGGTTAATGGCTCAAATCCAATAGTGAGGAACTGTTTCATTTTTTTGAAAGAAGAACAGAGATTATGTTGATTATAAAACTAACTAAAAAAGAGAAACTGGACTAAATGTACTCTTTGTTTCTTTGGCTAAAAAAAATACAACCTAGACCTAGAGGAAGATGCTCTGAAAAAGTTGCATAGGTTTATGTCAGTAACAAATTTTCATGTTGTGATTAATTGCTGAAATTTTAATCACAGTGCATTATAATGATGTTGGCCTGATCTACAAAAAAAAAGATACTTTAACAGGTATAATAACACAATTATTAGTATATTGCTTTATTGTTTATACATGATCAGAGTTAAAAAAAAATCAACCAAATTAAATTCCAAAAGAATGATGAAGTAACACTCTACAATAAAATCTTATTAGTAAATGTTCAGCAGCAGCTAACTTAAAGATGTTCAGATGAAAGGTGTATTGTCTGTTAAAAAGTATTTTTTTATGAGTATTACTTAAAATCATGAATTCTGGGTGACGTGACAACTGGGTAGGAAATCACTGAAATTTCATGTAATTATAATCAAAATTCTGGTTCCAACAGGGGCTACATGGTGGCTCAGTAGTTAGCACTGTCGCCTCACAGCAAGAAGATTGCTGGTTCGAGTCCTGGCTGGGTCAGTTGGTATTTCTGTGTGGAGTTTGCATGTTCTTCCCATGTTTGCGTGGGTTTTGTCCGGGTGCTCTGGTTTCTCCCACAGTCCAAAGACATGCACTGTAGGTGAATAAAATAAATTGGCCAAAGTGTGTGTGTGTGTGTGAATGAAAGTGTATTGGTGTTTCCTCGTACTGGGTTGCACAAGGAAGGGCATAAAACATATGCTGGAGAAGTTGGTGGTTTAATCCACTGTGGCGACCCCTGATGAATAAAGGGACTAAGCCGAAGGAAAATGAATGAATGAATGGTTTCAACAGTCGAAATCATCAACAAGCAACACAAAGGGCATGGAATAGACTAGACTGCTTAAAATGTAAATATTCGAATTGCTACAAATTCATAAAAAAAAGTTTAATTTCTTTCTTTCTAGATTATTCTTAAAGTAAGTGTCTGATGTAACATCATTTCACACACTGACCATATGTTTGGCAAACAAAGAAGTGCCAGCTACTTTAACACACTTCACAGAAACAATTATCAAAACAGCTCTTTCCAGCTCTTAGAGCAGAAATGTCTGAGGATATTTATAACAATGTGATCAAGACTGAGTCTGAGAGAATGAACAGAGAACGAGTGGACATGACGGTGGATATCTATGAGAGTGCAGACTGTTTGGGAGATCATGACTTCAGGACAGAGTTAAACACACAACAACCACTTCAAAATACAGGTAATCACTTTAATCTCTTTGATAACGATGTAAATGGTTTGCTTGTGCAGTCAATTATCTGCACACTGTATATGTGGTGTTTACTAAGAGACAGTGTATGAATCAGAAAGTGGCGACAAGTTATTTTACATTTATTTTTATTTATTGATTTTTTTTTACTTCAAAAGTCTGTAAAGTTTCAAAACCTTTACCCTATGGTGTCATTGTGCAATATTTTGCAGTTTTGCACACTGACTTCAGATCACTTCTGTTCTGCTGTTATCTACTTCATTCATCCAAAATAAGCATAAACTATAAGGCAATATTAGAATGCATATTAGAATATTAGAAAGATGTTTAGCACTATAAAGGTGCATTTTATGATCAACAAATAAAAATGAAAAATATATAAATAAATTAAGATAAAGTAAGATGACTTTTCCACATGAATAATTTTACTGTGATTATTTTATCAACCATTTTAACTACTAAGCTACATCTACTACAGTAACCACACAACCACAATGGAGACCTTTAGTGAGACTTTTCTGTTTGCATGTGAACAAATTCAGGATGTCACATAGTCTTATTCGTTGACATGTTTGCCCCATATTATCTTGAAATGCTAAAATTGGAGACTGACAGTAGAAAACAAGACTGCATTAATCCATTATTTAAAGATGACAAGCGGAATAGAAATGGCTTAGCCTATTTACACCAATTTAAACACTGATTCAACATGGAAGATGCACTGGTCATCTCTAAGAAATCAAACAGGTACAAACACAAACACAAACGAATTAAATTTCTGCGTATTTGGCTTAACCTTCGTTGGGTGGCTCGCCAATATATAAAATTATTCAAATACATAAAATAGGAAAGTAAATTAAGATCTTATAAGGAGAAGACTTTATTGAAGTCACTTAAGCACAGTTCATCAAGTCTTTAAACCAACTACAAACAAACCATTGTGTGTTTCCTCAGCTCAGCGGGATTCTTTTAACAGATGTTTTAGCTGTTGATTGCCTTGTAGATTTATTAGTTTGTAGGGGCTCATGCACAAGTCTTCACATTTGTATGAGTGCACCCCAACATATTACTAAAATACATCAATGCTTTTTGATTTCTCTGATAAATGAACGTCTACAGTTGAAGTCAGAATTATTAGCCCCCCTGTTTATTTTTTCCCCCAATTTCTGTTTAACGCAGATATTTTTTTCAACAAATTTCTAAACATTATAGTTTTAGTAACTCATCTCTAATAACTGATTTATTTTATCTTTTCATGATGACAGTAAATAATATTTGACTAGATATTTTTCAGGATACTTCTATACAGTTTAAAGTGACATTTAAAGGCTTCACTAGGTTAATTAGGTTAACTAGGCAGGTTAGGGTGATTAGGCAAGTTATTGTATAATGATGGATTGTTCTGTAGAAACAAAATGAGCTTAAAGGGGCTAATAATATTGACCTTAAAATGGATTTTAAAAAATTAAAACTGGTTTTATTCTAGCCAAAATAAAACAAATAAAACTTTCTCCAGAAGAAAAAATCTTATCAGACATACTGTGAAAATGTCCTTGCTCTGTTAATTATCATTTGGGAAATATATAAAAAAAAAGAACAAAATTAAAGGAGGGCTAATAATTCTGAGTTCAACTGTACATTAATGTCTGGCATCTTCAGCAAGTGATTCAGAGAAGACGAGAAGCTCCAGAGCAGCTCCAGTGTGTTTAATGCTGTTGTGTTTCCTTCTGGTGATTGCAGTCTTCATCTATACAAACAACACAAACTACACTGAAGAGAAACGCCAGCTACTAACCAACATCTCCAATCTCACAGAAGACACAGATGAGCTTCTCAACAAGATTACTAAGTTTATAAAAGTGAGAGATGAGCTATTAATAAGGAACGCAAACCTTCTGAAGGAAAGAGACCAACTAATAAAGCAACTTCAGTTTTTTGGTCAAGAAGGTAAATGACTTTAATCTGCAGTTACAGAAAATCTTTGCTGCTTGTAGACTCACAATGTACATATAATATATGTAATTGTACATTATCTTGTGTGTTACATGTGCTTTATTGTAAATGGGACAGATAAACTAATAGCTGGGCTTGTTCTGTTAACAGCTTACTATCAATCCAGTCTTTACTACTTGTCCAGTGAGAAGAAAAGCTGGACTGGGAGTAGAAGAGACTGTAAAGACAGAGGAGCAGATCTGATCATCACAAATAACCAACAGGAACAACTGAGTGAGAGCTTGTGTGTGTTTATGGTGTTTAGAAGCTAAGTGAGAGATGGTCAGATGAAATGTGTATATTAAATAAATGTTGCATTGTTTCTTCTGCTCAGGATTTTATTATGAATATCACTGGTAACGATGAATTCTGGATTGGTGTGACTGACAGTGAAGAAGAGGGCAGTTGGAAATGGGTTGATGGGAGTAAACCTACCTCTAGGTGAGAAATCACTGAGCTGATTATGATCTAATAAATAATTCTCATGACCAGTATCATATCACACAGCAGCACTGAACATCTAGATTTTATTCATTAAGTTAAAAAGATGTGTTTTGTGAGCAACGCTTTGCTAGTTCATCCAAAAAACTTCTGCCAACTTGTTTTTTGTGTTAAGTCAATCTCTGACTTTTTTAATGCAATGAACATACAAGTAGCATAACATTTTGTTGATTGAAAAGGTTTCAAACATGTTAAATGTTCTAAAAAGAATAATCAATGGCAGTATGGAACCTTTCATAGTTTGTATTAAAAAGTAAATGCTGAGTGAAAATGCTATTATTATTATAATTAATAATACAATAATAAATATTGTTATTCTTCACATTGTTATTAAAAACAACAAAAAACTTTTCTTGTGTGCCTTTTGCATTACATTGTTGTTTGACTAGATGTGACTTTTTTTTTGTTTCCTTAATACCTTAAAAAAATGTTAATGGGTAAACTTGCTCAGTTTGTGTGAACAAGGGACTTTCACCTTACAGTATGTTCTTACTGTATTACATGCCACTTAGGCACACAGTTTATATTGTTTGCATTGTTAAAATGTTTGCTGTAGTTACACTACCACGTTTTTGTACTTTAGTGAAGTACTGCAAGAAAATAAATGTTTTGGTAAAATTTGTGTCTGTTTTGTTTTTTGATTGATGATTATTCACTTGTCTTTAATAATTAACTGGAAATGTTCCTGATACATGTGAAGGGGAACATTCATGGAAAGTTATATAAGCAAATGACAGAAAACAGCTCTTTATGTTTTACCCAGAATTTTAAAAATAAATGGCTTATGGAAATCCGTATTGGAGCTTACAAGGGAGCTCCAAAAAAATGGCTTATCTTAAAGTACTGTGGTGTGGCAGAAATTTGAACGGTGTACCGAATTGTAGCTGGACACCACAGGCAACCACCGAAGTGGTACTAGTGTATGTATCCTGATTAAAATCTATGTTTACAATTCTGTAATGCATGTCAAGTCATGGCGCAGCGTGGTTAGGCGCAGCATTGTGCATCCAGTGTGTGACCCCCTTGATATAAAGGACCACATGTAAACGCAGCCACAGATGAACTATCAGATGATCAGCTGTATGGAATTTTGACCAGCAATAACAGGAAGCTCATCAAACAATATAAAAAAGACTGAACTAGGTATAAGTATGGTAATGACTGTGTTTTTTGAGGAATGGTATAAACAGTCAATCTCAATACCTGAAGGAAGTGAAAGAGTGATTGTGTGATAATGTGTGATCTGAATTGTTTATGGTGAGTTTCCTGTTGGCATAAACACTTGCCACACAAACATAGATGAGTAACACAACACAGTCCACTCCAGGAGACAAGTAAACGTTGAAATTGTATAAAAGCATGGGAAACGTCACAAATGTTCAGAATAAAATGGACAATTGTCTGATGATATTTACATTAGATATCAATATTAGCGCATTTTTTTTACATTAAAACAGTACTTTCTGTAATTACTGAACAGATGCGGCAAGGAATAGTGGTAAAAAAGGTGTGGGCTGCTATTTTTACCTTTGATGTTACTAAAAATGAATCTCTAGGAGTTTGTTGGTCAGACACAAACTTTTACAATAGGAAAGCATTTAAATGTTTCACATGTGGTTTACTAATTTGGACCCTAAATTATAAATATATAGTTGAAGTCAGAATTATTAGCCCCCCTTTGAATTTTTTTTTAATATTTCCCAAATGATGTTTAACAGAGCAAGGACATTTTCACAGTATGTCTAATAATATTTTTTCTTATGCACAAAGTATTATTTGTTTTATTTCAGCTAGAATAAAAGCAGTTTTTAATTTTTTTTATTAACCATTTTAAGGTCAAAATTATTAGCCCCTTTAAGCTCATCTTTTCCGACTGTCTAGAACAAACCATTGTTATAGATTAACTTGCCTAATTACTCTAACCTGACTAGTTAACCTAATTAGCCTAGTTAAGCCTTTAAATGTCTCTTTGAGCTGTATAGAAGAGTCTTGAAAAATATCTAGTAAACTATTATTAACTGCCGTCATGGCAAAGATAAAAGAAATCAGTTAATAGAAATTAGTTATTATCAAAACTATTATGTTTATAAATGTGCTGAAAAAATCTTCTCTCCGTTAAACAGAAATTGGGGAAAAAATAAGCGGGGGGGGCTAATAATTCAGGGGGGCTAATAATTCTGACTTCAACTGTATACAGCACACACACTATATTTGATATATATGCATTATTTTTCCATTTAATGACTTTAATGGCAACTCATAGTTTATTAATAACAAGATTTACAGAAGCGAATTCAACAACCAAAATATAACCTACTTAAAATGACTGTTTTGAAAAGTTTTACTAAACAATTTTAAATAATCAAATAGTGGCAGATTCCAAGTATAATCATTAAACCTTGGTCAGAGTAAAGCCCTCTTTGACATTGTGTATTCACCCGAATCTCCACTACATATAAATACTTGAAACATCTTGGCACATGTCAGGAATGTAATGAAGTCCATTCCAGGAGATCAGCAAGTTGTAGTAGATTAACTTAAAAGGTTCAGCCTACGATTAGCTTAAGTTATAAAACATTCTCGTCCTTACTGGAGCAGCCTGAAATTAAATAGATGCTACCAATGTTTAAATTAAATAATAAAAATAAGAAAACAGACATGGAAGAAATAGAATCAAAAACGGATGCAATATATGAAAATACTGATGATATAAAAGGACAAATCACAAACGGGACAGAAGACTTGAATACAACAGGAATCCAGCCACCTCAACGCACAGGTAAAGAGTTTAATCACTAATATCTTTCCTTATTAAACATAGCATATATTCATGCAATAATATGTTTATGCACAAGCAGTACTTTGGTTTAAAAACAAAGTTAAAAAAGCTTGTATTTGTGCTGTAACCAGAAAGTGATTCAGTGAGGATCAGAAGCTCCAGAGCAACTCCAGTGTGCTTGGCATTGCTGTGTTTCGTTCTGCTGACTGCAGTCATAGTGCTGAGTGTATTCATCTATATAAACAACACAAACTACACTGAAGAGAGACGCCAGCTACTAACCAACATCACCAACATCACCAACATCACAAAAGACAGAGACAAGCTACTAAGCAACTTTACAGAAGAGAGAAAGTAGCTGCAATCCACCATTGACAACCTCAAAAATGAAAAAGACCAACAACAAAGAAGTTTTACAGAAGAGAGAGATCAGATGCAATCCACCATCGACAACCTCACAAGTGAAAAACAACAGCATCTAAGAAATTTTACAGAAGAGAGAAATCAGATGCAATCCACCATCGACAACCTCAAAAATGAAAAAGACCAACAACAAAGAAGTTTTACAGCAGAGAGAAATCAGATGCAATCCACCATCGACAACCTCAAAAATGAAAAAGACCAACAACTAAGAAATTTTACTGAAGAGAGAAATCAGCTACTAACCCACATTACTAACCTCAAAAAAGAGAAATGTCAGATTCTAAGCAAGTTGACCAACCTTACAGGAGAAAGCACCCCAATACCAACTAACATTGCCAAGCAAGGGCTCACAGAAGAGAGACAGCAGCTAATAAATGAGCCTCTGGAATGTCATGGTAATGAGATCTCATCATTTTCATCTCTGTAGTTATTTTCTGTACAGCAGACACAGTGTTTTATGTTTGAGCACATCATTTATTGTAAACTGTGTTATATGAGTTAAGATGGGGAAAGTGCTAATAATTGATCTGGCTGTGTTTCCAGATGGATGGGTTTACTATCTATCCAGTCTTTACTTCTTGTCCAATGAGACGAAGAGCTGGTCTGAGAGCAGACAATACTGTAGAGACAGAGGAGCAGATCTGATCATCATAAACAACATAGAAGAACAAGTGAGTGAGACAGTTGTGTGCGTGCGTGCGTGTGTGTGTCTGTGTGTGCGCACAACATATCTCATGAGTATTTGCATGTGATTTCATATAATGTGGTATTAGAACACATAAATGTACTTATGTTTTTAGTGAAGCATGTGTGTCAGTGTGTCTGTCGTCTATCTGTGTCTGTCTGTCTGTCTGCCATTGTTCTTTGTGTTTAATCTTTAAAGAATGCTGTTGAGAGCATGACAATGGAGCAGTCTACGTTCTGGATTGGTCTGACTTACAGAAATGAAGTGGGCCGCTGGAAATGGGTTGATGACAGTGAACTGTATAGGTGAGAATTCGCTAATCTGATTATTATCTAATGATTTCCCCAGTCATTATCATATCACACACAGCAGCACTGAACATCCTATGTTGATCTGTAGTTTCAGCTGGCAGCCGGATAATTTCTTGTATGGAGATTCTTACCATAGACCTTGGAAAACCATCTACTGGAAAAATGACTGTGCTGCTGTAGATGTTCAATCAGCTCACAGTTGGAATGTGTCTTCATGCTATGAAGCTTTTAAATGGATCTGTGAAAAAAGAATTTAAACCAACATACTTCTCTAGGAACACTGCACACCTTTTCTACAATTACAGTTTTTCTCAGTGGCTTTGGTGCATTTCTCATAACACTGTTTACATTTGCACAACAGTTAATGCATTTCTCAAAACAATTAGTACAAACTGCAAAACCTAGTTGATAACCTGCAAAAACGTGTGACTTGCTCAAATGGATTGCTCATTCTTTAAAAGCAAGTATTGATGTCAATAAAGGCGTCAGTGTCATCAAGATGAAAAGTCCTGCCACCATTGTTTATGATCAAGATAGTCAAATGGCTTTACTCTGTAAATTTTTTTCCAATGCAAAAAAGTCCAAAACATTTTGGTGACACTTCCTGAAAATGCTTAAGACAGCACTTTATACTATTTGCACAGCCGTTTAAAAACTACAGTAAAGTTAGACTATGGAGGCAAATCAATGCCAATATTAATCAAGCGCAGCAGTGATGTTTACGAGCGAGGAGAAGTGAACCGCGAGCAGATTACAGGCATACACGCGAGGAAACTACAGTTTGTGCGCGCATAGGGGATCTTCACGCATCATCATCTCTGCGCACGATGTACGTTCTCACGAGAGAAGTCATGCCTACAGCGCGTGCGATCAGTTCTCTCTGCTCGCTCGCTGGTTCTTCTCTCTGCTCGTGCGAAACTTTTGGGATTTTTGTTAGTCCTGTGGCGGGACTTGGTTTACTTGTTATCTCTAACGCTATTGGTTGCTGTACCTTTCCGGAAGTTAGCCGGGATTGGACGCAAGTTATGATGATCCACATTTGATCGGTATGGTGTGGAAAGCTAGTTTTCCCATTGAATAAAAATATTTAGGATATATATCTTACCATAATGTCACATTGTGAAACTAATAGACTTACTTTCTGAGTAATAATAGGTGACTGTAATACTGTAGGCATGACCTCGCTTGCGAGAGCGTACATCGTGCGCGCAGATGATGATGCACAGGGGATCTTCACTCGCACGCTGAGCTGTAGTTTCCTCACGTGTAGGCCTGTAATCTGCTTGCGGTTCACTTCTCCTCGCTCGTAAACATCACTGCTGCTCTCGATTAACATTGGCATTAATTTGCCACCATATTAGACATCACTGCATTTAGTGAGATATCTGAGTACAAGACACTGAATATGTACGTTTCACATTTTTACAACATTTGCTCTTTGCATTTCTAATTTATTCCCAGCATTGTGCAAAAGAATAAACACACCCTTATTTACAACAAACATAAACTTCCTTTGGGTAGAGCTGTGCACAACTGTAAACAATATAGCAGTACATACTGGAACTGAACCTACAACATACATAGGTCTGTAAATCATTCATGAAATTGTTCAATTTAGAAGACATTTTCAGGAAAAAGATTAAAATTTTTATAATAAAATGTTCTTGACAGATTTTGACAACTAGTTCAACATCTTTGTATGTAATGACTCAAGTAATGAAATGAGGACTATTAGTTTTTTATGGAATAACTATTCAGTATTCACAAGTTTAGTTAATTTTGACTGACATGACATAAGCAAATGATAATGTTATAAAACAGCAGATAGTTGAAAGCAATTGATGCATGTCCAAAAGCATTTGCAATTTGTTGGAAGGAATGAGAAACTGCTACTATGATTTGCACAAATGACTAATTGTTTTGAAAAATGCATTGACTGATGCAAATGTAAATAGTGTTGTGAGAAATGCACCAAAGTCACTGAGAAAAACTGTAAATTATTTGAATAATAAATTATCTGTGTAGAGATATATACTGTAGCAGTTTACAAACTCATGTTAACTTTTTATATATATATTTACATATATAATATATATAACTTTCTATATATATATATATATTTTTTTCTTTTTAGTAAATGTGACTGCTTTGGTTTGGACAGCTCTGTTATTGGATGTCATGATAAACCAACATCAACATTTAAAAATAAAAGAAAGACAAATAAACAAAAAGTATCTATGACTTAAAACGTCTGTCTATTATTTTTATTTATTAATATTTATTTATAAAATTATTTTTCAATATTATCTGCTGGCTCATGCAGTCAAACATGCATCAAACTAGGAGGTGAGACCACTAATTTAACATACAGGAAGTTGAATACTGAACAATTTATGACCCACATCCTTAGTTGTAGACATTATAATCATTAAACACATTTTAGACCAAACCCCTTATTGACATTCAGAGGTGAACTGAACTCATATAATGCCTCAAACATTTTCAGACATCTGGACAAATGTAAAATAATAAGGTCCACCATAGGAGAACTGCTAGTACTAGTAATGTTTTTGCTATTTTTCTACAGTTTAGCCAACATTTAGCTTACATAAATAATAATAAAATAAAAAAGCTCGCCTTCACTGGAATCACAATATTACTTATCACTGGATAACAATATTTCTTGTGATATAACTAACTTATAAAAACTATATTATCAGCAATTTTAAAAGTATTATTTATTCATGTAATGATCATACTAAATAAACAGATATAATAATACATACATTAAACATCATTTTTCTGAGTTACTTAATTTTCTGAGCTAAATAAATCGAAAAACAAACAAACAAACAAACAAACATTTAGACTTCAAAACACCACAAATGATTGACGACCTATAATTGTAATTTGTATTGGCTGTACATTTTCCTCACTTGTCTCCCCGCAGTAGAATTTATTTTTTATTATACTGTGTGTGGTTGTAATGTTTAGCTGTGAAGCAAGATGAATGATACTGAAATGTATTCAGTGTTGGTTTATGATAGGAGTATTTTATTGTTCATTCTTCAGTTTGCTGTTCAGGATTTGTTTGATTTGTCCCTTTTGACAGATTCTGGATGCTGTAAGATTGTTTATACTTAGATCATGTAAGTAAATATATTATCGAATGGACATTAACTAACATGAACTAATGGACCAATATTTTATAGTGTTACCACTTACTTCAGTCAAAGAAACATGTATGTAGTTAATCAGCAAACCGGCACACACTCTTTCAGTAATAATTTGTATAATGAAAATTCTGTCATTACCAAAATGTATATCTATGTATACTTATAAAAATGTATTCATATTTAACTATGATAAAAAAGTTATAACTGTTGGCATACAGAAAGATAAGATTTCAAAATTTACCCCTCTGTACTGTAGTTAACAAAGGTTTGGTTTATACCACCTCAGAAGCCTGTTGCAACAGGAAGCCCTGTAGCAAACCTATAACTTAAGAATATATCGACACACAATCTACTTACTACTTACATAAACATGTCTCTCAAGAAATAAGATTTCACAAGCCTAAAATACAACTAGAAGGAAGTCAGACCACAAAATCTGTAACCTTCAGGAAGTTGAATAAGGGTCAACTTATGACCCACATTATTAGAGATGTGCAGTTTTATCACATGCATCGTGCTGGAAGCTTCAAATGCATTCATGCGGAGCAGTGCCTGTTTGAACATATCAGCAAAAACTACAACGGACGGAAAATGATGGATCCCAAATGAGAGTGCTTGAAGGTATTTTTCTATATTATTAAACTGATTGGACTATATACGTATTCTGTTATAATTTTATTTACACATTTTTTCATAATCAGTGTATTTTAAAAAAATCAGAAGTTTATGAAGGACATGTATTTTGTTGTTTTGTTGTAGTTGTAAGTAAACACTTATGGACCATTTACAAGATTATAAAGGAAGTGTGAAGGAGAGTAATGGGAGAAGAAGCTAATTCAAGCTAATTCAGCTAACAATAGTGCATAAAATGTCACTAAATGCAGTCTTAATACCTCATAATTAAATAGAAAATTAAGCGAATGACTGCAAAAAGGTCCACTTTTTAAGAAAAAAAAGAACCACCCCTTTCACCAGGCTGGCTACAGGCCAGCATTTACTGTGTTTTGTTACATTTAAGTTGTACTTTCTGAATACATTTAACCCTTATCCTGTGCTGGAGGTCAGGGTGACAAATTATTCAAATTATGATTTGCAAAACAAATGCAATACAATAGAAACAGACACACTTTTACATACAAACTTGGAATTTGTTTAGAATTTGGCAACAAATTTAGAACACAGGTAATTACAGAACACAAGAACACACAGACACCACAAGTTGGGCAAAATTATTTCCAGGACACTTCCGGTCTCATTCACTTCCATTCATTTTTAGACATTAAAAACATCTCGTTATGCTGCTTGATGTTGCAAATTGATATTTTCTTCTTATATTATTCTACTTTTTATCTGTATAGTCATGCAAACACTTGCTTGTAGAGCAAGTAGTTTGATTGTTTTCTGCCGTTTATTAGTTCTAGTCATTTCTCCCAAAGGCAACTGAATCGGAAGTTATAAAACAATCGCAAAAACGAGCACACTTCCGCAATGGAGAATAACCTTTAAAAGGTAAAAAAAAAAAGTTTTTCTATTAGATGTATCATTTTTGACACATTTGTAATGGCTATTATAACCAATTAGATAATCAATGTAATTGCTACAACTTTAATTTAAGGGTCAAGTTGCATAAACAGTGATTTTAATCCTTACCATAAACAATGTTTTGCCAGTACTTCTCTGTTATTTGATTGGTTGTAACTTTGCAACTAACTGAAAAGTCTAAAGACTCTAAAGACTAAAGAATCTCTTTCCGGATCAAATGCAGATTTGAATGCAGTGCATCAAAATATTAATAAAAGCATGTAAATCACAATCATTTATATTTTAGGTTGCGTGGGTTTTTGAATTGAGATCTCAATCTTTTAAAGATTTATTGTGCAGCTATACACTGAATGCATAAATGCTAAACAAGTAGTACAAAAAACACGTAACCTAAGAAAGCATTTAGGTGCCACCACAACAGGTTCCATCATTATTATAATCATTCATTCATTCATTCATTCATTCATTCATTCATTCATTCATTCATTCATTCATTCATTCAATCACTAACTCATTCATTAATTTTCCTTCAGCTTAGTCCCTTATTTTTCAGGGGTCGCCATAGCAGAATGAACTGACAGCTATTCCAGCAAATGATTTATTAGGTCAATCTGTGCTTTTGAAAATACTATTGGTTAGGTTTAGGAAAAGAGAAGGGTGGGTCAGTCAATTGGTCAGTCATTCAGTCAGTCAAACAGTCAGTCGACAACGGCCTCTGGTGGATTTACGTGAGAACAGCAGGCACGAATGGCACTCTTGAGAGAAATTTGAGATCTTAAAAAGCATACACAGCGGCCTCTAGTGGATTTGCGTATTTGGACGTATTTGGCAGACACCTGAAATGTATGTAGAGGTACAATTTCAGAAACTAAAATTAGTTCATAAATGCAATTTGACATGTATTGACATGTATATCATGGCATGGGAGGCAATCTCTCTGCAACTGTTACAAATTTAAGATTAATGTACAAGTAAAAAAACAAAAACGTTGTTGATCCACAGGTCATGTGCATGCCAAACCAGATCAACTGTTATCCGTTACACCCCTAATATCTGCAAAAAAAAATGGAGATTATAAGCTTTTCAAATGGTACCATATGTACAGTGGTCTGATAAATAATGTTGTAATCTTGTAAGCTATAATAAAACTCAAAAATGAAAAGTCAGTACTAGGCACTTTTTTATTTTTGATCCAAAACTTTTTTTTTTTTTGATTGTGTGTAACTCAATCCCTTGTTTGATACAAGATGCTATAAGACACTGGGAAAAAAGACATTCACCTCTATTATGTACAGTACATGTCGAAGCTCCACATTGTTCACTTTGTTGAAGTTAAAAAAAGGTTCCGTGTTGAGTTGAAGTTATGTAAACAGTTTATGCAAAATTAACATTTCCAATGAACAGCTTCTTTTTTGCATAAATATTTGCCAAAAAACACAGCGAGGAATCACATCACTGTCCATTCCAGATACACCAGATGAGACACCAGCATCCTTGCGATATCCAAATTGTCAGAAAGTCTACCCAAAATATAGAAAATAAAATAAATAAATCAAACTAAAAATGAGCAGAGAAAATAGGGAAAGCATTTGTAGTATTTATGAAAACATAATGGACAATAAAGATTTAACAAGAAATGAGATCACTGCCAGAAGCACTATGGAGATCCAGACATCTGAACTCACAGGTATTATCTATGAATTCATTTCATCACACAACATAAATGCACAAATGTAATCAATATTGACTTCCAATAAAGATTTGCTAAGGATGCAGCTGAAATGTGCTTTGATAAAGGATTAACAATATATCATCATGCTTGTTCATCTGCAGAAAGTGATAGTGGTAAGATGAGAAAGTACAGAGCAGCCATTGTGTGTTTGGTGCTGCTGTGTTTTCTTCTGCTGGCTGCAGCCACAGTGCTGAGTGTGATATTCACTCTAGACAGACAGCAACTGATATCCATGAATGAGAATCTGACTAGAGTCAATAATCAGCTAACATTGGAGAAAAATATTCTTCAGAAGAGTCTTAGTAAAATAGGTAAGTTTCATATTTTTAAAAAATATTATTAAGGTAATATGATTGTGTTATTCATTAACATCTGTGTGCAGTGTTGGGGAAAGTTACTCTTGAAAGTAATTCATTACACTATTGAGTTACTTGCCAAAAATTAACTAGTTGCAGTACTTTTTATGGAATAAGTAATGTATTACGTTACTTTCGAGTTACTTATGTGTTACTTTTTTGGCTTGATGTCTTTCAGAAATTGCAGGGTTTTATGTTCTTTCTTTTTTTTAATAGAGGTGTTATGCAATTAATAACACACTGTATAACCTTCATTTACCTGTTAAAAAACAATAATAAAAAAATTATTTAGGATAATGTTATTTTCGGAGAAATTCCTGATCCCAGAGCTGTATGTGTTGTATACACAGATTAGTAAAAGCTTAAAGCAATGCGCTTGCTACTTTTGTACTTTTTGTCTTATAAACAACCCAGGCTCATTCTGAAAATATACCTCTATATACATTTCTGGAGAGCACCAAATACGTCCCAGGAGCTACGTTTTTTTTTTTTGCAGTTTTTGTTTTTGCGAATCCACTAGAGGCCGCTGTGTATGCTTTTTGAGATCTCGAATTTCTCTTGCGAGTGCCATTCGCACCTGCTGTTCTCGTGTAAATTCACCAGAGGCTGCTGTTGACAAACTGTTTGACCCACTGACTGACCGATCGACTGACCCACCCTCCTCCTTCCCAAAACCCAACCAATTGTATTGATCGACCTGCCCACCCACTTCCCTAAACCCAACTAACAATTTTCAAAAGCAATCCAGAAAAAGAAAAGCCCTGTGAAAATCACTGTACATTTAGACAATTCCCTTTTCCTTCTTTGATGCGTACAAATTAATTAGTGAGTACTGTATGTGATTCAATGTGACTAGGATCAATTTAATTCAGCAATTTATTTTTAAAGCTAATCAATTAGCCTCCTAAACTCTGCGTACGTGGTACCGAGTCTATGACATAGTTTACTTCTACATTCCTTAAATTTTAAATGTCTGTACTGGCTCAATACTCCCATAAATGTTTTCATTCTCAGGTCTTTTTGAATGTCAAGCCAAAGCTTGCACACCTGTCTTTGGGAATTTTCCATTTCCTCTGTACAGTACCTCTCAAGCTCCATCAGGTTGGATGGGAAGCGACAGTGTACAGCCATTTTCAGATCTCTCTAGAGATGTTCAAAAGGATTTAGGTCTGGGCTCTGGCTGGGCAACTCAAGGACATTAACCAAGTTGTTGCGAAGCCACTCCATTGATATTTTGGCGGTATGCTTTGGGTCATTGTCTTGCTTGAAGATGAACCGTTGCCCCAGTCTGAAGTCAAGAGCACTCTGAAGCAGGTTTTCATTCAGGATGTCTCTGTACATTGCTGCATTCATCGTTCCCTCTTTCCTGACTAGTCTTCCAGTTTCTACTCCTGAAAAACATCCCCACAGCATAATGCTGCCACTACCATGCTTCACTGTAGGGATGGTATTAGCCTGGTGATGAGCGGTGCCTGGTTTTCTCCAAACGTAACGCCTGACGTTCACTCCAAAGAGTTCAACTTTAATCTCTACAGACCAGAGAATTTTGCTTCTTATTGTCTAAGAGTCCTTCAGATGCCTTTTGGCAAATTCCAGGTGGGCTGCTATGTGCCCTTTACTAAGGAGTGGCTTTCGTCTGGCTACTCTACCATACAGGCCTGATTGATGGATTGCTGCACAGATGGTTGTCCTTCTCCTCTCTCCACAGAAGAACGCTTGAGCTCAGACAGAGTGACCACCAGGTTATTGGTCACCTCCCTGACTAAGGCCCTTCTCCCACCGATCACTCAACTTAGATGGCCAGCCAGTTCTAGGAAGAGTCCTGGTGGTTCCAAACATCTTCCACTTACGGATGATGGAGGCCACTTATTGGAACTTTTAAAATTTTTCTGTAACCTTCTCCGGCCTTGTGCCTTGAGACAATCCTGTCTCGGAGGTCTAGAGACAATTCCTTTGTCTTCATGCTTAGTTTGTGCTTTGACATGCACTGTCAACCCTCGGACCTTATAAAGACAGGTGTATGCCTTTTCAAATCATGTCCAATCAACTGAATTTACCACAGGTGAATTCTAATTAAGCTGCTGAAACATCTCAATAATGATAAGTGGAAACAGAATGTACCTGAGCTCAATTTAGAGCTTCACAGCAAAGGCTGTGAATACTTATGTACATTCAAAAATTTCCAAAAATCTTTTATCACATTTTCATTATGGGGTATTGTGTGTAGAATGTTGAGGAAATTTTGAAATAAGGCTGTAACATTAAAGAAATATGTAAAAGGTTAAGCGCTATGAATGCTTTCCGGATGCACTATAGACCACACAGAACCTAAAAGGTAAACTTTCAAATTTGAGTTTACAAACAAAAAGCATCTCTTTTTTGAAGGGGTTTATCATAACATAGACAATGATTATTTTAATCACTTTCAACAATGTTTTAGGAAATTCAAAGTGTTTTCTTTAAAATGATACCAAACTTTTGCACTTACACTTCTGCATTTGTATTTAAGAAGCTTTTGAAATTGTTTGGCAAAATCCATGCGGAAACCCCAAAACAGATCTTGACTTTTAAAAAGTAACTCACATTACATTTTTTTAAAAGTGACTCAAATATTATTACTTTAATTTGTAAAGTATTGTGTTACTCTACTTGTTACTTAGAAAGTTAACCCTGGCCAACACTGTCTGTGTGACAGGTGCAATTCTAGTGAACATTCGATTTTTGAAGCATGAACAGTGTAAAGACAATAACATACAGTAATTATAAAACTTAATGTGTGTTAAGCATGAACCATAAATAATTTAATACAACTAAGGAATTTACCTGATTTAAGTACAAACACTAATATGATATTGTTTAAGGTTGACTTTTTGTGTAGAAGTGTTGTGATTAAGGCTTTATTTAAAACAAAGTTACAATCCAAGAATGTCAATCATGTATTGCAAAGTAAAAAAATTAAAAGACAGCACTAAAATGTCTAACTAACTAAAAGTCAACTGACTAGAAAAATGAACATGTGAGTATACAAGTAAACATAAAACAACATTTTTAAGAACTAACATGATTGAATCTGGTAAGATTATGACCACCAGGGGGCAATAAACATGTTTTGGCTTCCCTATTTAAGGCACACCTGGATAAAAAATGAATAGTTTGGAGGAGGATGAAATAATTTTATACATAATAAAAATACCTGAACTGTTTGTTTACAGATGGATGGATTTTCTATCAGTCCAGTTTTTATTTAGTTTCATCTGAGAAGAAGAGCTGGAATGAGAGCAGAACATACTGTAAAGACAAAGGAACAGATCTGTTGATTGTGAACAACCTAGAGGAACAAGTGAGTGAGAGAGATTGTGCGTGTGTGTACTGATTTATCCCAGTCAGTATAAAAAAACTATGAAATGCCCCATCAATTAACAGAAAACTAAAATGTATGTGTGTGGTTAAGCTATAAAATGAAAGACAGTGTGGTAACTGTTGTTAAACTGTTTCTGCTTTTCAGAGTTTTTTAAGGGCCATTTCTTATGTTTCGTACTTCTGGATTGGTCTGTCTGACCAAGAAGTAGAAGGCAAATGGATATGGGTTGATGGTAGCAGCCCGTCCTTTGGGTGAGAAAATGAGTTGATCATGAATTGTTCTCAAAATCAGTATCTTAAAACAAGAGAAGCAGCACTGAACATCTAATGTTGATCTGCAGGTTCAACAACTGGGCATCTGGAGAACCTAATAGCAATGCGGGAAATGAAGACTGTGCTCTAGTTTATCCATCGGGATGGGCTGATTACCCATGTAATTTTACTTTTAATTGGATCTGTGAAGAGACTATTTTTATTTAGTGCATTATGAACATCTGTAGGTCTGTCAAATTTTCAGTTCTTAGTCCTTTTGAAGGTCACTTATTTGTCTGTTAAAAAAACAACACACACACACACACACGCACGCAAGCACGCACGCACGCACACACACACACACACACACACACACACACACACACACACACACACACACACACACACACACACACACACACACACACACACACACACACACACACACGCACAGGTGAAATACAACAGGAACATTTCCATGATTGAGAAATATCACTTTTACACTGATCCAATGTACAGTGCTCAGCATATATAAGTACACCAGCCAAATCTGGAGCTTATCTAACAAAATATTTTACAATAATGGTCCAAGAACTTGTACACCCAAATTTATATGTTATAAAAAATATTAAATACAAATTAAAAAAAGAGGAAAACTTGTTTGGCTACTAAAATATTACTTTAACAAATATATCTGTTTAATAAATTTGTTTTGTTTAAATTCACCAATATACATTGCCTATATTCACTGAGAAATAGAGAAAAATATTCATTTTCAAAATGGGGTGTACTCGATTATGCTGAACACTGTATATAGCCGAGTTCCTACACTAGCATATTAACTGACATCATATAAATAAATTAAGATTGTTTCTACATAATGTGATCTTGATGGAGCATCTCACACCAACATAATAATCCAGCAATGACATCAATGTGAAATGCTGTCAAACAAACATGCATGGAAAAAAGTTTGGATTGCTCAGAGTGAGCACCATATCACCGCACTTAATAAATATTCAGTGTATTTGAATTTTGCAATGTCATTTTTTGTTACTTTTTTTATTTTTACATTTTTTTTACTTAACTGGTGTTTTTTTCCATTGCATATACTTTTTTTTTAAATATAAATATTGATATTAAAGTTGATATGAAATATATGTATACTGTATATTTCTGTTTCTTGTTTTTATGTGTATATAGTGTTTGTAATGAATGAACTTTTCTTTTTTTTGTTTTTTTAAGTTGCCCTCGTGGGAGGCAAATGTTCAAACTAATGATACAATTCCATTTGTAAAAATTAGCTTCTCGTTCTTATCATTATTGGACATGTGAAATATTCTGCCACAGAGGGTGCCGATGGTGATTCGGTGAACAGTAATAAACACAACAAACTGGCATTCAAATCTTCCTCAATTTTATTTTTATCAATGGCCATCTTCCAAAAATCGCTTCTCCAAGAACAGAATCATGCACCACCTACATTTAATTCTCATTTCAGTAACATTAGTTACAAGTGGATGCATGTCAAAATTGGGGAAAAATGACCAACTTCTGTTTCATGCCGACTTTAACATTCACTTTCACTTGTTTTAGTGTTTTATCACTTTATATGATATTCATTGAAGCCAAGCAATTTCATTTTTTTTATTTTATTGTTGATGTAAAAAAATATATGAATATATATATTATAAGTATAATAAAACAGTTATTCATCTATGGGGCAGTGTGACTTTATTTAAGTTTTAAAATGCATGCAATCATTATTACAAATAAACTGATTAATGATGATTTATTAGTGTTCAGGAACTAAACTGGCTATTTAAACCATGCAAAAAAATATTTGAATGGAAAACTCCATATGCAAATCACATATAAAAGTGTGACTGGAAATGTCAGTATACACTATAGATGAGTTACCAAAGAATAGAGCTGTACGATTCTAAATAAAAGAGTAATGCCAACTTTCTGACAGTTTCTGCAAACATTTACAATTTTTATAAATACTGTATTATTAAAATAATTTAAAGAGTTCCCATTTCATTACCAGTGTTGAGGGTAACGAATTACAAGTAACGTAAGTTATGTAATATTATTACTTTTCTAAGTAACAAGTAAAGTAATGCATTACTTTTAAAATTTAAGTAATAATATTCAAGTTACTTAAAAAAATGGAACTTGTGATACTTTTTAGATTAATTAATTTACTTTTAAAAAGTTATTTGCTGAATTAAAATTAGTGTAATGAATGAGAATGAGCTCAGACGAAAACAGACAGAAACCAAGATGTCAGAGCCTTACATTTCTGTGATGGAAGTATTCTCATTATTTTGAAGTATCTTCATTATTCCCATTATATTTGAATGGACAGTGATTTTACTTAACTAATAAGACAAAAATACAAAAGTAGCAAACACATTGCTTTCAACTTTCATGTATATATGGTATGTATAGCATCAGGAAGTTCTCAGAAGGTAACATTATTCTAATTTTTTTTTTAATTATTATTATTATTTTTTTAAGGTTAATGAAGGTGTAAGTTATAAAGTATGTCATTAAATGCAGAGCTCCTTTATTAAAAAAATAAATAAATAAAAAATCAGAGAGGTATAAAAAAAGTACCTCAAAAGTAACTTAAAAGTAATGTAACACATTACTTACCATAAAAAGTAATCAAATGACACAACTAGTTACTTTTTGGGGGAGTAACTCAATATGTAATGCATTACTTTTAAAAGTAATTTTCCCCAACACTGTACATTACTGATTGAATCAACAGTTTTGAAAATAGTGACATCTTAAAAACACTATTTATTTAGAAGAAAATCCCATTACTATGCATTGCTCCTTGATGTGTTCGCAACCACGTATTGAATCTTAATTGTATTGGCTTCATTAACTGTTTGATGACAGCATCAGCACTTGTGTTGTAATTGTGGTTTGAATAAACAGCTCCATACAGCATGTGTTGTGATTTGTCAGCAGGAAATAATGACGAAAGGTGTACAGAATAATTAATAATGGCGAAAGACATACTGGCACCATGTCTACTGCCTTCAGGAAGTGACTTCAGGAAGTTGCAGAACATCAACCGTGTGTACTGCAGCTGTCTGTTCTTCTAAACATCTAGCAAATGAGTAAAAAACTTGGTTATTTAAGATGTTGAAGAAATGTAGAGGAATGTTTCATTAACTCTTCTTTTATGTTACTTTGAAGAATATGCTGTATACTAAAATACCAAACACTAAAACATGACTAAAATAGAAGTGTTTCCTGTTATAATTTAACAAGTTGTCAGCCTATTAGTTTACCATACATGCAGAACAGCATCATAAAGTAGTTTTAAGAATTTAACACTACTTTAGGATGTAATACATTTTTTTACAAATAATTTACACGCATGCTTTTCTCTTCTACATAATTTGCCTTTATTAAAACGGCATCTGAAAAACTGTACTCTGATTGGCCTGTTGGGACATTCCAAGGTCTGAATTGTTTTCTGATATTGTATCATGTAATCTGAACGCTTCAGTTGGTCCATATATTATGCAGCAAATGAAGATATCTGATCCATTGCTAATTTCACGTGTTTGATTCACTCTATTGTTTCATACAAACACAGTTGGTGCCATCTTACACTTAACTTATCGACTGAATTAAAATAACTTGTTGTATGTGTTCGTTTCCATGATCTACGTGGTTTTTCCCCGCCGTGCTCTCCGGGCTGATACAGCAAAGCTGTTGGTATGCAGCAAGCATTTTTGTTGGGAGAGCTGTACGAGAATTAGATAATGGCGGAATTTTTATTTTATCGGTTGAGTTTGTTACCATTCAGACACATCGCCTATCCGGGCTGCTGTGTTTGCCTATGTCTAAAATCATACAGATTAGCGGCAGGGCTAATGGTTGAAATAGATAGGGCAAGAGACCTGCTGCACTGCTATCCACTGTTCCTGCATTGAGGACCCGGGGATTGAGGAAGAGAGAATTCTTCATCATGTATAGTGTTTATATAAACATGATATTCTTATGATTATCAATTTGGTATAACAAATTGTGGATATGTGTACATGAAATTATGAATAACATATGTAGCAGGCCATTATATTAATCACTATTTATTTCTTTGCATTTTAACTTTGTAAACTATAAAATCATGGGTCTCCTCACAGTTTGTGTCTCATTTTGTGAGCCAACTGACAGTTGTTCCCTCCCCTCTTTCGCCCCCTGCTCTGCTGGCCATGCTTACTCCTCCCTCTGCTTGCATGATGCTCCACGCCCATCATGAAGCATTTTTTGAAAAACATCTGAGGTAGACTTGAACGGAAAGAGGGGGGTTTCATGACCCTTTAAGGAATTATACTACATTGTGAGAGGTTTGTACATGATAAAAGAATGGCATAAAAACCATAGTAATAAAGGTGTATTCACAAACAACACAATAAATCAAGAAACTATGAAAGCATATGTAGTATAAAAGCATATTTCAATGATGTATGAAAGCATACAGTTCAATGTGCCATACCGTAAAACAATCCAAAACAATCAGTCTATAGGTCTGGGTATGCTGGGTATATCTTATTTTGGTGAGACCCAGAAATTAATTCGGCATGACTCTCATTTTCAAAGAGTGTATTAAGTAATAATGGTGAAAGACATGTGTTGAGGAAGTGATTTCAGAAAGCTGAGGAGCACCAACGATGTTTGCTGTTGTTGTGTGTTCTTCTAAACATCTTAAAAATAAAAGTCTGCATGTTATTCCAAATGGTGATCGCCTAAACACTGCAGGGTTTCAATATACAAATATTGCTGTTAAAATTTAGACACAAAATTATAGACATAAAGTGCATGATTTGAATTATATTGCTTAAAATGTTAATATTCGAATGTTAAAAATGAAAACTATTAAGCTTAGAAAAAGTTTTTATAGAAGTTCATTGAATTACTTTCTTGATTGTTCAAATCGTAAAGTACTGTATGTGTCATATCATTTCACACCCTGACCACAGGTTTGGCAAACAGTGTTAAAAGAAGAAGTGCCAGCTTCTTTAATACACTTCTACACAGGAACAATGATCAAAACAGTTTCCAGCTTTGAGAGCAGAAATGTCTGATGATATTTATAACAATGTGACCAAGACTGGGTCTGAGAGAATGAACAGAGAGCGAGTGGAGATGACGGTGGATATCTATGAGAGTGCAGACTGTGTTGGAGATCATGACTTCAGGACAGAGTCAAACACACAACAACCACTTCAAAATACAGGTAATCACTTTAATTTCTTTGATAACAATGTTAATGGTTTGCTTTCGCGGTCACATATCCGCATACTGTATATGAATAGTTTAGTGTAAGAATCAGAGAGTGACTACAGAAGCTGTCTCATTTCAGAGACTGCATTGTCTTAAGGATGTATTGGAAGTGTGCTCCGTCATCATCTTACTTAAAAAAAGTAAAGTCTCCTTCAAATGCAGCCTCAAAATGCCCTCTTCGTTTCCTAAATAATGAAGAACACAACCCTTGAATCATTTGTGGTATTAAACAACCCAAGATTTATTGTGAGCTGATAAAAGCAGGACGTTTTTAAAATAAAACTTTGGATTGCAGTTTTAAATGTATGAATCAGGTTTTATTTTAATTTGAGTTCTATTCGCATGTTATAAAAACAAAAAGTGTATGAAATGTCTAACTAAAAAGTGACAGATTTACCATTTTATGTGTGCATATATGAATCAAAGATAATATACAGTATTTCCAATTTTCTACACATTGTTTTGCCTTCAGATCCCTTAATATGCTGTTTTAAAATCACTTTTAAAAAAAGTCATTACACATTTTATTACGCTTCTTAACGGCAGCTGTTACAGTTGCTTGGTGGCGAGACCTTTCCTCTGTAGGCTAGATTGTCTCATTTCAAAACGCTCAGTTCGGCCTGTGTGGATTTCGAAGGACTCACCTTTAAAGTTTACATCCTTCAGAGAATGCAGCCTCTGAAATGAAATAAGGCTAATGAGTTTGTTTATTTTTTGAATTTACTATTTTTTGTGATATGTGCTTATTTTATCGTCCATTTTAACTAAGCTACATCTAGAGTAACCACACAACCACAATGGGTTTAGTGAGACTTTTCTGTTTGCATGTGAACAGATACAGGATGTCACATGGTCTTATATGTTGGCATGTTTGCCACACATTAGCTTCAATTGCTAATATTAGCGACTCAACAGCACAGAACTAGAGAGTAGAAACAAAGACCGCATTAATTCATTATTTATAGATGACCAGAGAAATAGAAATGTCTCAGCCTATTTATGGCAACATAAACACTGATTCAAAACAGAAGATGAACAGGTCCTCTCATAGAAATCAAACAGGTACAAATACAAACACACTTTCATTTTTGTCGGATAAAGAAACATTTACATTATATTCATGTCTGTCATCTCTAGGAAGTGATTCAGTGAAGACTAGATGCTCCAGAGCAGCTCCAGTGTGTTTGGTGCTGTTGTGTTTCTTTCTGCTGATTGCAGTTATAGTGCTGAGTGTATTCATCTATACAAACAACACAAACTACACTAAAGAGAGACGCCAGCTAATAACTAACATCACCAACCTCACAGGAGCCAAAGACGAGCTGACAAACCTTCTGAAGGAAAGAGATCAACTAATAAAGCAACTTCAGATTTGTTGTAAAGAAGGTAAATGACTTTAATCTGCAGGTACAGCAAATTTACACTACTTGTAGACTTGCAATGCTTTAGTGTATAGTCTATATAAGTGTACTTCATCTACTGTACGTAACAACTGTGTGATTGTAAATGGGACTAATATACTAATAGCTGAACTTGTTTTGTTAACAGCTGTATGGTTTTACTATCAATCCAGTTTTTACTACTTGTCCAATGAGACAAAGAGCTGGACTGAGAGCAGAAGATACTGTAGAGACAGAGGAGCAGATCTGATCATCATAAACAACAAACAGGAACAAGTGAGTGACCGATTGTGTGTGTTTGTGGTGCTTAGAAAAGGATAAAAAGTGAATATTGTCTGTTGATTAAATAAAGGTTGCATTGTTTCATTTGCTCAGGATTTTATTATGAATATCACTGGTAACAATGAATTCTGGATTGGTGTGACTGACAGTGAAAAAGAGGGAATATGGAAATGGGTTGATGGCAGTAAACTGACCTCCAGGTGAGAAATCACTGAACGAAACTGATTATGATGTAATACATGATTCTTCACGACCCGTATCATATCACACAGCAGCACTGAACACCTAATGTTGATCTGTTCATGCAGGTTCTGGGCTTCCTATGGATCAATAACTGAGCCCAATGGAGAGACAAAAGAGAACTGTGCTGTGACCCATTTAAAAAAGCATCCTGAGTTAAAGGGATGGCTTGATATTACATGTAATAGTGCTCATCAATGGATTTGTGAGAAGAATATTTGACCAGTTACCATTTAAGCAACAAAAATGTTTTGTTTCAATGTTAAGTTTAAAATCACAATGTTAACCCTAATAAAGTGCACCTGAAAATATTATCTAAAGTCTTCAGGATCATTAAAGGAGGGGTTTGCAAACCATAGATGACACTGACCCCTAACAATTATCAACCTCATGTGAGAAACAACAATCCTATGCACAAGGCTATGTAGCACTTTAAACATATCTTTGGTCAGTCCTATTTTATAGAGGATTGACATTTTCTAAAAATGATCCCCATTAATCGCAGATCTGTATAATACACTGCAACTCTAATATCACATCTGAAGCAAAATAACTTCTATAATACTGTTGTAGTGTTCATCATTTTGCCAGGCTTATTGTTTTGTACACTGGATTGGATTACAAAATAAAAGTAGTTTACAGCTCTTGGCATTAATTAAAGTGTTTATTTGGTGACAACCCACATAAACAGTGAAATGACTGTTTATTAACACTTTGTTATGCTGAAATATGTCTGAAGTTGGCTCAAAACCAATAGTTAGGAACTGTTTTATTTTTGTAAGAACAATAGAGATTATTTTGATTAAAAAACTACTAAATTTGAGGTGCATTACTTAATTACTTCAAAAGTCTGTAAAGTGTCAAAAGCTTTACCCTATGGTGTCATTGTGCAATACACCTCACATAAATTGGGACTTTACACACTGACGTCAGATCACTTCTGTTCTGTTGTTCTCATTGCAAAAACAAGCATAAACAAAAAGGCAATAAAAACACATGTTTAGCACTATAAAGGTGCATATTATGATCAATAAATAGAAATGAAAACTAAATATATAAATAAATTAAGATAAAGTAAGATGACTTTTCCACATGAATAATTTTACTGTGCTTATTTTATCAACCATTTTAACTATTAAGCTACATCTACAGTAACCACACAACCACAATGGAGACCTTTAGTGAGACTTTTCTGTATTCACGTGAACAGATACAGGATGTCACATGGTCTTGTATGTTGGCATGTTTGCCACACATTAGCTTCAAATGCTAAAATTAGAGACTCAATAGCACAGAACTAGAGAGTAGAAACAAAGACCGCATTAATCCATTATTTAAAGATGACCAGAGGAATAGAAATGTCTCAGCCTATTTATGGCAATATACTTGTAAACACTGATTCAACACCGAAGATGGACAGATGCTCTCTCAGAAATGAAACAGGTACAAATACAAACACAAATGCACTATTAGATTTTGATGTATTTGGCTTTTAAACCAACTACAAACCAGCTGTTTATTGGCTTGTACACCTATAGTTTGAAGGGGCTCATGCACTGGGTCATTACATTTGTATGAGTGCACCGCAACATATTATTAAAATACATAAACGCTTTTGATTTTGTCTGATTAAAAAAAAAAAAAAAAAACATTTATATGAATGTCTGCCATCTTCAGGAAGTGATTCAGTGAAGAAGAGAAACTCCAGAGCAGCTCTAGTGTGTTTGGTGTTGCTGTGTTTCCTTCTGCTGACTGCAGTCATAATGCTGAGTGTCTTCAACTATACAAACAACACAAACTATACTGAAGAGAGACGCCAGCTAATAACCAACATCGCCAACATCACAGAAGACAAAGACAAGCTACTAACCATCATTACCAACATCACAGAAGACAAAGACAAGCTTATAACCAACATCATCAACCTCACAGAAGACAGAGATGAGCTAGTCAACAAGATTACTTGGTTTACAAAAGTGAGAGATGAGCTAAAAATAGAGAACACAAACCTTCTAAAGGAAAGAGACCAACTAATAAAGCAACTTCAGTTTTTTGGTCAAGAAGGTAAATGACTTTAACCTGCAGGTGCAGCAAATTGGGGTAAATGGTAAATGGGGCAACAAAAGTAATAGCTGGGCTTCTTCTCTTAACAGCTTACTATCAATCCAGTCTTTACTACTTGTCCAGTGAGAAGAAGAGCTGGACTGAGAGTAGAAGAGACTGTAAAGACAGAGGAGCAGATCTGATCATCATAAACAACCAACGGGAACAAGTGAGTGAGAGATTGTGTGTGTGTGTGTGTGTGTGTGTGTGTGTGTGTGTGTGTGTGCGTGCGTGCGTGCGTGCGTGCGTGCGTGCGTGCGTGCGTGCGTGCGTGCGTGCGTGTTTAGAAGCTAAGTGAGATATGGTCAGATGAAATGTGTACTGTATATTGTCTGTTGATTAAATAAATGTTGCATTGTTTCATCTGTTCAGGATTTTATTATGAATATCACTAGTAACAATGAATTCTGGATTGGTGTGACTGACAGTGATGAAGAGGGAATATGGAAATGGGTTGATGGCAGTAATCTGACCTCTAGGTGAGAAATCATATAACTGATCTGGTTTATGATCTAATAAATGATTCTTATGGCCAGCATCATATCAGTCACCTGCACTGAACACCTAATGTTGATCTGTTCATGCAGGTTCTGGGCTTCCTATGGATCAATAACTGAGCCCAATGGACAGACAAAAGAGAACTGTGTTGTGACTCATTTAAAAAAGCACCCTTATTTAATAGGATGGCTTGATGTAACATGTGCTGGAGCTCACCAATGGATCTGTGAGAAGAATATTTTACCAGTTACCGTTTAAGCAACAAAAATTTTCAGTTTTTAATTTTAAGTTTAAAATTACAATGCCAACCCAAACAAAGTAATATTCAAAAAATGTTATCCAAATTCTTCAGGATCGCTAAAGTAGGGGTTTTCAAACTTTAGATGACACTGACCCCTAACAATGATCAACCTTGTGTGAGGTACACCATTCTAAAAAGTAAACTTAGCCTATATGTAGCACTTTATAGATATCTTTGGTTAGTCCTGATATTGAGAGGCTTGGCATTTTCATGCATTGTAAAACCCAAAAAGTTAAGGTAACTCAAACCATTTGAGGAAACGATTGCAACAAACCATTTAAGTTCAAAAACGAATCCTAATGAGTACTGTGAAATTAATCCATTTGAGAAAATGAAGCAACTTGAGCACAGTAAAACCCGATAAATGAAGAGAACTCAAACCAACTGAGTACTGTAAAACCCAATAAGTTAAGGCAACTCAAACCGTTTGAGGAAACTGATTGCAACAAACCATTTGAGTTAAAAACTAATCTATACTATTTATATTTATACAAATTATTAGTATATTGCTTTAATGTTGATACATTATCAGAGTTAAAAAATGATTCAGTCAAATTAAATTCCAAAAGGATAATGAAGTAACACTTTACAATAAAGTCTCATAAGTAAATGTTAGGTAATGAATTAAAATCAACAGTGAGAAGAAGAAAAAAATATTTATTACATCTATTTTGTTATATTAGTAAAAAAACAAACTTAAATAAAAACTTACTTTTATTATTTATTTTTTAATTTAATAATGTAATTATGACTACAATTTTAACATGTTATTAGATTTAAACTAAGAAATTAACATCCGATAATGTTAATGAAAGCTTTTATAGTTTTCATTATAATTTAATTAACTTATGTTAATGTACAATAACCCTGTAAATAGTCACAGAATTTTCAAGCAATATTTCAGCATGTAGTCAGTAGTAGGTGAAAATGTTCATATTTTAACTATTAAGCTAATTAAGTGCAATGTACAAGTACAATGCTTTTACAATGTAGATTGTGTCAAAGCAGCTTCACATAGAAGATTACAGTGAATTGAAACAGAGTTAGTCCATCATATCTTGAATTATTGAATACCTGCTGTATCAAAGGTTTTGAGTTGGTGGAGGAATGTTAAAAGTCTTTAGACAAACTGACAGACAGTTTTATCAACCTTATGCATGCTTCTTTTTTCCTGTCATATGCTGATAGTAGTTCCAACCACCAGCCACCAACCACCACCGACTGGCAAGATCAAATGTCAAAAAAGAAGACATAAGCATTAAACACATTATTTTTCTTAAGCTTAAAATATTATTAAATTTCAATTAAAGGCAACCTATTATGCAAAAATCATTTTCATTAGGGGTTAAAACACAGTTGTATGGCAACAATCTGTGAATATAACCAGCTTCTAATAGTAAAAATATATACATTTTATTTTTTATATTTACACTTCATAAAAACAGTCAGCAGAAACACTTTGATTGACATTCTCCATTTGTACGTGTCATCAGAGGGGGGAAAGCCCACCCATTAGTGACGATCACTCCCTCATTAGCATAAGATGTTAGTCTTGTTTTTGAATCTCATTTGAATTTAAAGCAACAGTCACCAAAACAACACAAATAGGATTAAGGCCTAAAAGGGGCAGTTTCAAAAAGTTACAAAACATTATTTGTGGGGCATTTTGAGCTGAAACTTCACATACTGTACACACTATAGAGACACCAGAGACTTATTGTACATCTTGTAAAAAAATGTAATAGGCCTGACTGAGCACATGTACAGTATGAACGTATTGGCTATTTTTTTTCATAGTAATAAAGAACTTAGCAGTAAAGCCTGCTCACACAACACAATGAAATCCTCAGTCATTTATATAGGTGTATTCATAAAGGTCTTGTTTGGAAAGATTGTTTCGGAAAGGGTTATATTGCACCAATAGCATGGTAAACTTAGCCAAAGAGGGGACTTAGCTTCAGAAAAAAAATAAAACAAGAGCTAAAGCATTTTAAAATTATCCATTGGGTTGTCCATCCAATTTGATGGATGATATAAGTGGAATAATAAAGCATAAACTGTGTGCTTTGACCAATGAGATGAGCGCTTTGTTGCATGTGACATGTTTGGTTCATTTAGAAATACTGCCATGTGAATGTAAACCAAACCATGAAATAATTGCAATGTTAAAACTGTTTTAATCCATCAGACAGATTTTAATAAATGAGGAATTCATTTCAATTCTCTATATGAGAAATAAAACAGACTCCTGTTTATTTAGAGTCTTTTGGCCAACTTATTTCCTCTTTCGGGCATTTTACAAGTCAGGCTCATTCTGAATACGCACTTCTAAATACATCCCAGGAACAATAATTATTTATTATTTTTTGCAGTTTTTGTTTTCGCAAATCCACCAGAGGCTGCTGTGTACTCTTTTTGAGATCTCAAAAATCTCTCGAGTGCCATTCACGCCTGCTGTTCTCACATAAATCCACAAGAGGCCGCTGTCGACTGACTGACCAATCGAATGACCCACCCTGCACCTTCACTAAACCCAACCAATATTGTTTTCAAAAGCACAGGTTGACCCGCCCACCTACTTCCCTAAACCAAACCAACAATTTTAAAAAGCAATCCAAAAAAGAAAAGCCCTCACCTGAATTTTACTACGTTTTCAGATTTGACTACATTCCCACCACTATATTTATTATATTTTTTGGATTCTGTTTTTGTCTTGCCCGCTTTCTGGAATCGCTCTTTACTGGACTCAAACCCCATCGTCGTGGTCAACTCCACTCTGCGTCTCAAAGTTCAGTCACTTTACGAATAAGATGATGTAGTTACAGTGTAACAATTTATTTAACTACAGAATAATATCCATTAATTACATGTACTTACTATATGGTTGTGTTAGAATGTGGGTTAGGATTAGAGTTGGTTACATGTATTTATGCATATGTCATTGTAATTACTATAAAGTGGATGGAACGTGTAACTATGTCACCCTAAAATGTTACCATTGAATATGCAGGCATTGCATGAGAAAAAAAAAATACATTTTTGTGAGAGATACGCAAAATAAGTTGAGTAAATTAAAAAGTACACTCAACATTTGGTCATTAATGGGGTATTCTTGAAAGAGAGCTGTTTTAACCCAGACCACAAAACAAGTTGTCTTAGTGGAAAAGATTTGACATAATACAGTAAGACGCCAGAAACGTTAAACCCGATGTCCTGACTCTCTGGGGTCCCTAAAAATCCCAGGATGTCCTATGAAAAAGAGTAGGGGTTTAATCCTGGCATCCTGGCCAAATTTGCTCACTGCCCTCTGTCCATCATGGCCTCCTAACCATCCCAATATCATAAATGGCTTCATTACTGTCTCCTCTCCACCAATCAGCTGGTGTGTGGTCTGGTGCAATATGGCTGCCATTGCATCATCCAGGTGGTGGTGGTGGATGAGGAGATTCCCCCCAAAAATGTGTAAAGAGCTTTGAGTGTCCAGAAAATTGCTATATAATTGTAAGGAAGTATTATTATTACTATTATAACCTGTACATATGTGGCTACTGAGAATGCGGGAGTGAATGAACATGACCACACACATGCTACAGTATTGCGTGGCACAGCATAACATGGTCTAACACAAGAAAGACATGACCAGCAGGGGGCAGTTATGTAACATAGTGAAGATAGTGTATCTGTATCTTTAATTTAAACATTTCCTGTTCTATTATATAATATTAATTGTTTTTTTTTTTTTGTGAAACAACTATTTCCAATTTGTCCCATTTGTCCCAATGCTATCCAAAAAGTCCATTCGATGGCCTAAAATTGATAGCTGAACATGCAGTTATCATTTACTTACCCTTAACCTGACAGACTTTCTTCTATGAAAGACAACAGAAGATATTTTGAAAAATGCTCAGCTTGTGTTTAACAGAATAAATAAACTCATTAAAGTTTAAAACCACATAAGGGAGAGTAAATGTTGAAGTAATTTTAATTTTTGGGTGAACTGTCACTTTTTTTGTGTTAAATTAAGGAATTTAAGGTGACGTGGTGGCAGAGTAGGTAGTGCTGTTGCCTCACAGCAAGAAGGTCGCTAGTTCGAGCCTCGGCTGGGTCAGTTGGTATTTCTGTGTGGAGTTTGCATGTTCCCCCTGCGTTCGCGTGGGTTTCCTCCGGGTGCTCCGGTTTCCCACACAGTCCAAAGACATGCACTATAGGTGAATTGGGTAAGCTAAATTTTTCTATGTGTATGTGTGTGAATGAGAGGTTGTAGGTGTTCCCGAGTGATGACTTGCAGCTTGAAGGGCATCCGCTGAGTAAAACATATGCTGGATAAATTGGCGTTTCATTCCGCTGTGGCGACCCCAGCTTAATAATGGGACTAAGCCGAAAAGAAAATGAATGAATGAATTAAGGAATTTACCCAGTATACCCAAGGTCATGCAGAAAGGATGTACAGTACTGTTAAAGTTAAAAGCATTCAGAGTCTTAAAACTTAAAAACTTTCAAAAAGGTATTGATTTGCATACCTAATACAATACAATTCATAACCACAAAATGCATTTACAGTACGCTGTGTCTTTTATGATTTGGGTTGTCTTATTTAAATGTAGTGGCTATTTCCGTTGCCCTAAAGTTTGAAGAACAGAGCAATGAAGTGCTAAACCAAGCTAAACATATCATGCGATCGCTGCTTTGACCTTTATCAAGACTATTACTGCACTTAGCCCTGCATATGAATTAGCACATACAGGCTGAACTTCCGAAATGCTCTCTGCTTCGACATTGTGCACTAGCTACAATTTGGACTCGCCTGTAATAAGTAAAGCTTCAGTAAACACAAGAACACAAGGTTACTGTGACTGAAAATGTCAAAAAGTATTTATGGCAATATCGATGCTGGTACTACGAGGAGTGAAAGGACAGGACCTCAGCATGAGATTACAACACAAGGTAATGTGACTGACTTGCTTCATAATTTAACTAACCAACATTATAGCTATTCTAATAGTTAAAAAAAAAAAAAAAAATATATATATATATATATATATATATATATATATATATATATATATATATTCATGTATGTCCTTCTTTAGGAAGTGATTCAGAGAAGATCAGCAAGTCCAAAGTAGTTCCAGTGTGTTTGGGACTGCTGTGTTTTATTCTGCTGACTGCTGTCATATTGCTGAGTGTCCAAGTCTTTACAAACTTTGACCTATTTCAAATCAAGAGCAAAAACTTCATGGGAGAAAAAGATGAGTTGCTAACAAATATTACTGACCTGGCAGAAGAAAGAGACAATCTACCCATCAAGAATGAAAACCTGACTAAACAAAGAGACTGGTTCAGTGAAGAGAGAAAAGTACTTCGGAAGAAGCTAAGTGAAACAGGTAAATAAAAACATTAATCTTAAGATAGTGTTTGTTGGAGTAATGCACTAAGAGGAAATGGTTGTGCTTACAGACGGATGGTTGTACTCTAAATTCAGTCTTTACTTCATTTCCACTGAGAAGAGAAACTGGGCTGACAGTAGAAGATACTGTACGGAGAGAGGAGCAGATCTGATCATCATAGACAAGAGAGGGGAACAAGTAAGTGGATAAGTGGGTGATAAAGAGAATATGTACTTTAATAAATATGAGCAGTATTTTGAATTTTGGAACTTACTTTTCTTGGATCATTCTACTAGGAGTTTGTCAACAAGATTTCACGTAATGATGAATTCTGGATTGGTCTGACTGACAGTGATGAGGAGGGCAGTTGGAAATGGGTTGATGGCACCAATATGATGTCTGGGTGAGAACTCTGAATTATTATTTAATAAATTATTTTCACTGTCAGTTTCATGTAGCATTAGACAAAAGGCAACTATTGCATTAATGTTATACTTAGCACTAAGCTACAAATCAATTTCTCTTTTTAGGTTTGAAAACACTTAAATTATTTTAATTGCATAATGAGCTGACAAACAGTATTATTATTATTATTATTATTATTATTATTATTATTATTATTATTATTATTATTATTATTATTATTATTATTATTATAGTATATGCTGTCTCAAGCTATTTTAGATTGTATATTTCAGAGAGCTGCTTGCTGCAGAAGCAGCTGGTGTGAAAGGCAAACGCCTATGCACTGCTTTTGCTCTGAATCAAGAATTTCAAGAGATCTTGGAATAATAGAAATGATATCCTGTATAATATACATTCACCGGCCACTTTATTAAGTACACCTGTCCAACTGCTTGTTAATGCAAATTTCTAATCAGTCAGTCACATGGCTGCAACTCAATGCATTTAGGCTTGTAGACATGGTCAAGACAAGCATCAGAATGGGGAAGAAAGGTCATTTAAGTGACTTTGAATGTGGCATGGTTGTTGGTGCCAGATGGGCAGAAACTGCTGATCTACTGGGATTTTCACACACAACCATCTCTAGGGTTTACAGAGAATGGTCAAAAAAAAAAAAAAATAAATAAATAAATATATATCCAGTGAGTGGCAGTTCTGTGGGCACAAATGCCTTGTTGATGCCAGAGGTCAGAGGAGAATGGCCAGACTGGTTCGAGTTGAAAGGCAACAGTCACTTAAATAACCACTGGTAACAACCGAGGTATGTAGAAGAGCATCTTTGAATGCACAACATGTCGAACCTTGAGGCATTTGGGCTACAGCAGCAGAAGACCACACTGGGTGCCACTCCTGTCAGCTAAGAACAGGAAACTGAGGCTACAATTCACACAGGCTCACCGAAATTGGACAATAGAAGACTGGAAAAATGTTGCCTGGTCTAATGAGTCTTGATTTCTGCTGTAACATTCAGATGGTAGAGTCAGAATTTGGTGTCAACAACATGAAAGCATGGATCCATCCTTCACACGGGGCTTCAGCGTCAATGCTTGACAGAGGGCGTGTCTGAAGTTGGGGCTGACGTGATCATCATAGCAGCATCAGCCAATGAAATTAGTCAGCAATAGGCCACTGTCTGAGCTGGTGTATTTGCATACAGCGATCTGATTGGCTGATGCTTCCGTCGACGGATCCACAATGCAGTTCGGCAACGGCTGACGTCACCCATTCAAAGTAAATTGGAAGCATTGAAGCTGACGCCCTGTGTGAATGAGGCGTAATGGTGTGGGGAATATTGTCTTGGCACACTTTGGGCCCATTGGTACCAATTGAGCATTGTGTCAATGCCGCAGCCTACCTGAGTATTGTTGCTGACCACGACCATCCCTTATGACCACAGTGTACCCTTTTTCTGATGGCTACTTCTAGCAGGATAACACACCATGTCATAAAGAGTGAATCATCTCAGACTGGTTTCTTGAACATGACAATGAGTTCACTGTGCTCAAATGGCCTCCACAGTCACCAGATCTCAATCCAATAGAGCACCTTTGGGATGTGGTGGAACAGGAGATTTGCATCATGCCTGTGCAGCTGACAAATCTGCAACAATTGCGTAACCAAAATTTCTGAGGAATATTTCCAGTATCATGTTGAATTATAGTCATAAATCTGTTTCCAACAATACACTTACACTCTATTTTCTATTACACTGTTCTGTTGTTATACTGGTATTACTGACACTGTGATCTGTTGATGCAGGTTCTGGAATTCTCGAGAGCCCAATGGCAAGATTTGGGAGAACTGTGCTATAAACTCTTCACCTGGATGGTCTAATTATCCATGCAATCATGCTTTTAAATGGCTCTGTGAAAAGAACATTTTTAAATGAGTGATTACAAGCTGGTTTATGTAAGAGTAAAAAAAAAAAAAAAAAAAATATATATATATATATATATATATATATATATATATATATATATATATATATATATATATATATATATATATATATATATATATAAGTAAGTAATTACTTAAATAAATTGTTTTCAAATGATTAAATAATTGGAATGATTGAATAATTGGACACACTGGTTTTTGGAACATGCAACAAGCAGCAAGTGCAATCAAAGTAAAGGAGGTAAAGAGCAAGAGACACAAAATCAGGAAGCAAGTAACAGAAAGCAAGAAAGGCATTTATGTATTACTTTTTTTATTATTACTTATTATTATTACTAAGCCATTTTTTATGTCAACTGCTATTTTAAAATGCATCACTTATAAAAGGTGTATTACAAGCTTGTTACATGAAAAAATGTATCAACAATAGTACTGAATGGCTTATGTTTTTTTTTATTATTATATTATGGAATGCCCCATATTCCATATATGCCTAAATAAATTTGTAAGCACATTTATTTCCTTCTTGAAAATGCTTTAAAAGTATCATGTTAGATTGTGCTGATATAACTGGTGATGGCAAGTTAGTTTGCTCTGCAGTGGTGAGGTTTAAAAATTAATTTACAACACGTTAATTCATACACTTCTTTTGAACGACCTGTTATTAAGAGGCTGGTTAACCTTTGGGAAGAATAGAGAAAAAAAAATAGTTGTCGACACATTTTGCATTTGGTGTGAATAAAAAATGTTGTCAAATTATGTTAAAAATGTTTTATTATTGCCACTTAGACACATTTTATAAACTATAAATGATTTATTTTCTAGTAGACAATGAATAAATTAATTTAAATAGTTTGGCTCGATTTAAAATCAAAATTTAAGTAAAATTGTACTTAAAACTAAACTACAATAAATCCATATAATGTTTGGCTGTGCTATTGCTACTTATTTTACTTTCAATATTGAGGTAAACTATCTGCTGGTGCTTTCAGTATGGCTATAAATATTATGTAAGTTAATAACAACAAAACTGACATTAAAATATAAATATATATAAAAAATAATAAAGAGCACTTTAACAGTACCTTATTTAACGTGGTCACATGACATACTTTTTCACTTAAATCAATATAAAAAAAGGGCTTCGACTAAAACACACAGTAGTTTTACCTATTTCAGTGCACATTTTTGTAGGTTCACTTTAAAAAATAATACACTATTTCAGAACAATTTTAATTTATTTTATTAAAACGTTTTGTTCTAAAATTCAACTAACATCAAATTTAATTTAATTCAATTTAATTTAATTTAATTTAATTTTTTTCTTTTCGGCTTAGTCCCTTTATCAACCAGGGGTTGCCACAGTGGAATGAACCGCCAACTTATCCAGCAAATGTTTTACGCAGCAGATTTAATTTAATTTAATTTAATTTAATTTAATTTAATTTAATTTAATTTAATTTAATTTTTTCGGCTTAGTCCCTTTATCAATCAGGGGTTGCCACAGTGGAATGAACCGCCAACTTATCCAGCAAATGTTTTACGCAGCAGATTTAATTTAATTTAATTTAATTTAATTTAATTTAATTTAATTTAATTTAATTTAATTTAATTTAATTTAATTTAATTTAATTTAATTTTGCTACTTATTTGAAGTATTTTTTAGTGACTAAAAAATACAAAAGAGACTGTTTTCAATAGCTTTTAACTGATATTTGTTTAAATGTTTAGCTACATGCCTATTAGACTCGAAAAAAAAAAAAAAACAGTTCACAGATAAGGAAAAAGATCTCTATCATTTCTTAGCAAAACACTTTTTTATACATGCAAGTAGACAGGATATGACTACTCAGTGCGGTTACAGTGGTGTAGTTAAAGTTGAGCCTCAAACAGTATCGATACAAAGCGGCAACGTCCACACACACAACTACCTTACAGAATGGCCTCTAAAAGACCCAAAATCTACAAGAGGGATAATGCCAATGACACAGGAGAGATGGACAGAAAAGATGTTGAGAAGAAGATCGCAGTCGTGAGAAGCCGCCATGTCAGGACAGAAGCAGAGAATGCCTCACGACACCAAACATGCAAACATACAGGTACTGGGACACGCTTTGATTAAGTTAACTTAAACTAAAACACACGCATTTAAGTTATATGAGTGTTTAAGAAATGTCTGTCTTTGTGTCTGTTCTAGATTATTTGAGGATTGGAAAAGCAGCTCCAGTGTGTTTGGTGCTGATGTGTGTTGCTATGCTGACTGTAGTCGTAGTGATGGCTGTCGATCTCTACACGATGATTGAAGAGTTTCACGTCAAAAACAAAAACCACACTGATGAAATAGATAACTTAAAAACAAGAAAAAAAGACTTAGAACGTAATGTTGAAATGTTAATAGAAAGTAACAAAGCCCTAAAGGAAGAAAATCCAAAAATACAGGAAAAAGTGGAAGAACTATGGAAACAGATTGGTAAAATGGGTAATAATGAAGGACATATACATATTATTGATTTTTTGCAATGCACTTGGTCTGACTTGTAAAGCACGTAAGGCAGTGTGGATAAGCATGAAGATCTAATTGTTGACCTGATTGTGTTTAAAGATGGATGGCGGTGCAATCAATCCAGTCTTTACTTCATTTCGTCTGAGAAGAAGAACTGGACTGAGAGCAGAAGAGACTGCAAAGAGAGAGGAGCAGATCTGATCATCATAGAAAGCAAAGAGGAACAAGTAAGTGGAAGAAAGTGTGTGTTTGTAACAGTGACCAAGCAGTAAACCAGCCCAACCTCATTCTGAAAACGTAGTCCCGTGGACGTTTCTGGAGACTGCGAAATACGTAGCCGGGGGTACGTACGGCTGCATTTCATTTTTTTAAGTGAACGCTGCGGGGCGGTGTGACGCCGTTGACGCTCTTCGTGTACTTTGGCGGACTCGAGGCGCAGAGAGGGGCTGACCACGATGACGACGACAGGGGATCGAGTCCGGGGAAGAGCGGTTTCAGAAATCAGGTAAGAAAACAAAAACAAAATCCAAAAAATAAAGCGAACAAGTTCATCACAGGGTGAGAATGTGGTCAAAATCTGAAAACATGGTAAAAATTAGACGAGGGGTTTTCTTTTTCTGGACGGCTTTTGTGAATCGTCGTTGGTTGGGTTGAGGGACGGAGGAGGGTGGGTCAGCCGATTGGCCGGTCGCATGGTCAATCATTCTGTCATCCAGGCAGACAGGCGGAAGGTCGTTCGACAGCGGCCTCTAGCGTGTTTACGCGAGAACAGCGCGGGAAAAAGCACGCACAGCAACCTCTTGCGGATTCGCGAAAACAAAAACTGCAAAAATACATACCTCCTGGGACGTATTTCGCGGTCTCCAGAAACGTCCACGGGACTACGTTCTCAGAATGAGCCTGGGTTGCAGTAAACGGTAAATGGATTTGAGTGAAAAAAATTGGACAAAAACTTTTCTTTGCTGCGTTCTGAGACATCTTAAAATAGAAATTTAGGGGGTTGTTTGTTTTATGCACACATGTTTGTTAATTCAAACATATTTGATATATATATATATATATTTGCTTTGTATTATTAGGAGTTTGTAGAAAGAGAAATTGGAGTGTCTGATTCAGTCTGGATTGGTCTGACTGACAGTGAGGTCGAGGGCACATGGACATGGGTTAACGGCACTAGTCTGTCCCCTGGGTAAGAAATCATTGATTTAATTGATTTGATTTAGGTTTAAATATTTAATCTGGTAACTATTTAAACCTAATTGAACTGCACTTTTCAAATTTGTGACCGTGTCTTTTTTTTTCTTATTTCTGGAAGCAGTAAAAGCGTTGCTTTTGGCTTTGGGAAAGAAACCTACAAACAAACATTTAAACAAACAAATTGAATTTAGTAACGTTCAACTTAATTTGTTTGTTTAAATTCAGTTTATATAAACTGTTTGCAATTTGCAATGAACCTTTTTTTTTTCAGTGTAATCAGGGTGTCTGCAAGTTTCACCAAGTCAAATTTAAGAATTTTTAAGACCACGAAGAACGAAATTTCAGACTAATATAGGGCTAGATGCTAAGGATTTTTTAATGGCCAAAGAAAGAAGGCTTTGGGAGAGTAAAATCTTTTTTTCTTTTGGGCGAGTTAGACTTGACTTTACAGTCAATTTCATTTCACAAAGAAAGTAGCCCTATAATGCTGATCTTTTGTTGCAGGTTCTGGGGAGCAGGAGAACCAAGTGGTACCAGCACTAATGATGAAGACTGTGCCGTTAATCTGTCTTTAGGCTTTGGGGATTATCCCTGTAAAAACCCATTTAAATGGATCTGTGAGAGACAAAATTAATTTGACTTTTTTTAAAAAACAGTCCCACAAGTTCCCATGAAAAGAATAATCTGTAGCATAAAATATTAATGATTGTTTAAGATTCTATTACACTTCATACCAATGGTAAATTCTGACTTAATGTTATTCTGATTCAACCAGCAAGTTTTCTTTTGAACTAAAACGACATGGGCCTCTCCTCAAAGATAATAAGTGGAAAAAAATCTAAATATTTCTCAGAATTTATATAGATTTGAACAAAAAAAGTGAGAATTTGTAAGGGGTATGAATCATTTTGGGCTTGTCTGCATGTGTAGCTTTTCGTCTAGCATATTTCCAAAGCTGAAGTGTTTACATGTTTCAAAATTAGTGTATAAATGAAGTAAGTTTGGGACATGGCAAGTTGTTGAATTATGTTTTTTGTTTTATCATTAAATTTACTATTTTTGTGTCTTGATATGTATTGCTTTTTGAGTTGTCTGAAATCCCAAATAACCATGCTTGTTTTTTTATATCCATATTTTGTGATTTATATTTCTCATTTAGAATTATGAACATGAATTATGAATGGTTTGGCAACCTAATGAGTTTTCCAAATTTCAAAGCATCTGTTGGGAAACTTGTTTACTATTAATATGAAAAATTTTCTGCGTTTTTCCTGATTTTTGTTTGATTTTCCTAATGTGATTTTTGGTGAATTACAATAAATTCAATGCTGGTCAACTTTACATACAGCACACCCGACCTGTTAATATCACAAATATGCTATGACATAAATGTATATTTTAATAGTGCTTGAAATTAAATGAACTACTAATATTAAAGATTTTTTTGTGTGATTTTAATAATGCCATATAAATTTTGCTCCATTCATTTCATTTCATTTGCTCAATTCAGCTCCATTTGACATGACATACCTAAACAAAAACATGACACTATATCTTCAGATTTACTTGAGATACTAGAACTAGTTCAAGGCACACGAGGTTAATTGGCAAGGAAATAGACGTGAGTTGATACTAAAAATTTATCATTAGTAAAAAATAAATAAATATAAAAAAATAAATTATATATAATATATAACATATATATAAAACTCTCGCATTTCGCTATGTGTGTGCGTCTGTGTGTGTGTGCGGTCCTTTACTGACAGCTGCCTGTGTGGATCTTGTCGGAAAATATGTCGAAAAGTTCTAAATGACGGTAATAGTTTGTCAGTCAGTAGTTCAGTTATGACTTTAGTCGCATTAAGGTACTCAAAAATAGCTGTTTACATGGTAGATTCTTAATCAGAGTATTGTTTTAATCATATTAAAATAGTATTAAAGTATTGTTGCCCATGTAAACATCCTCAAAGCTTGACACACCATCAGGGCTCTGTGAACTTGCTTTTGCGAAGCAGCATTTTCTGTATATACGTACATCAAAAGCAAGTATGAAATCGCTGTATGGAGCTTATGTAGGCCTACAGTTCAAAATTCATGTTTAACTGAATAAACAGTTAGTAAACACAAGTACATCTTATTGAACATCATTTATTTTCATCACCAATTATCATAGTAGAACAGTTTCTCAAGCAGTTTGTGATGCAATTTGAAAACAGGAGATGAACCCCTGGTCTAATGCGCCACCTGGCTTGAGAAACCCGTTCTCAAAAACATATTATTTGGGTAGCACACATATTCTGAATGCCTTCAGCAGGATTCAAATGAGCCATTTTAATCTAGATTAATCTAGATTAATTTCTAGATTAATCTAGATTAAAAAAAAATCTATGCCCACCTATAATATATATTAACCCTGATACAAGAGACTTCATGATTCCTGATGGTTTCAAATCAAGGGCATAGCAACTGGGGGGACAGGGGGTTACGTCCCCCGCACTTTTAGAGACAGACCACTTGGAAACAGGTGATTAGGAATGTAAACCTTTGGATTTCATACAGCTGTCCCCCCCACTTTTAAAATGTCCACTAAACCCCTGGTTTCAATAATGGTCTCATACCTAATTTTTGGCTAATTCTTCTTCGTCCTGCTGTGTGAAACTTACATTACTCATTAATGGTTACACGACACATTAACAGTAATTATTAAGAAAGATGCTGTTTTGAATTTGAAAAATGTGCTTGGGATTATCTGATTATCACCCTGCATAATGCACACACACTGTATTTGACCTGATTTCAGCACCAACTTTAAGAATGGGTTTTAACTACAGCTGATCTAGTTCTGCCGAATGACTAAAAAAGTTATCAGTATGATGGTAGAAAACTACATTTCTAGTCAATTAGTTCATCCTTCTGCAATCTTATAACAAAAACAGAAATTATTGCCATTTATATTGTTGTTAAATCATTTAATTTTCAAATATTAAGTGATTGGTTTTGATTTAACTTCATCACTTAATTGCTCCATATTTCAATTCAATATAGTCACATACTAGCAATGCTCTCCCGCATATTTAGCTTTTATAACTGTCCTTATTTGTGTTTTTGGTTTAAGATTGCTGAAGGATGGTTTGACTACAAACTTTTTTAGTCATTCGCCAGAACTACAATTAGATCTGCTGTAGTTTAAACACATTCTTACAGTTGGTGCCGAAGCCCGGGACAAGAAACTAATGGATGCATAGTTGAAAAGTATTAGATGGTCAAAACTCTAAACTGATTCATAAATGAATTATATGATGGGTTCCTACTTAGAAATACAGTCTAAATTTAACAGACACTTATAAATTGGAGTCTTAAGATTAAATTCGAAGCTGGAAACATATAAAAATAAATTTTAATAAATAAGAAAATTATTTTCAGATGTGCTGGAAAAGGCTTACATGCATTTAACCATTCATCGCATTTCGCTGTAGGGCTGATAGAATGGAATCTTCCAAGATAGATAGATAGATAGATAGATAGATAGATAGATAGATAGATAAACAGAGGATATGACTGCTCAGTGCGGTTACAGTGGCGCAGTTAAAGTTGAGCCTCTTAAAGTGTTAGTACACACCGGTGAAGTCCACACACAAGCAACTTACCACAATCTTATTCAAAGAGACTGAAAATGTGCAAGACAACCAGCAAAGGTAACGAAACTTGTTTTTTACAAAACAATTAAGCACAAACATTTTAGTCATGCAAATGTCAAGCCTTGATATTTAAGTATTACAAAATATTTGTCAATATATCCATGTCATTTTCAGGAAGTGATTCTGTGAGGAACAAAACATACAAAAAAGTAACAGCGTATTTGGTGCTGCAGTGCGTTCTCCTGCTGGAGGCCATTATATTGCTGAGGATTGAGCACAAAACTAAGGCTGACATATACGAAAACGGTGAGGAAAACATTGCAAACCAAAAGAACGCTTTACGTAACGAAATCGAAACCTTGGTAACAAAAAAAGATGGATTACAGCAAGAAAACAACAATGGAAATAAGAAAAAACAACAGTTAAAAGAAGAGGAAAAAGCACTGTTGAAACATCTTCATGTAATGGGTAATCTCGACCTGCACTAAAACTACACAGATTAAAACTACATAGATAAAAAGATGTGTAAACTGTCATTAGTTAGCTTCGGTTGAAAGTAGATAAGAATAAAGAGTTTTTGGCTAAACTGGTTGTGTTACCAGATGGATGGATGTGCTATCAATCTGGTTTTTACTACATGTCCACTGAGATGAAAACATGGATTGAGAGTAAAAAAGACTGTGAAAAAAGAAGAGCAAGTCTGATGATTATAAACAGCAAAGAGGAACATGTGAGTGAAACATTGACGAGCTAAATGATTGATTGACTGATTGATTGATTGATTGATTGATTGATTTTATTTAAATTTTTTCCCATAAATAGGAGTTTTTTAAATCTGATGCTAATGTCTGGATTGGTCTATCTGACAATAATAAAGAGAGGAAATGGAAATGGGTAGATGGCAGCGAACTGGCCACTGGGTGAGATTGTACTTAATAAATTAATAATTCTCACAGTCAGTATCATATCACACTAAACAGCTAATGTTGATCTGCAGTTTCAGCTCCTGGGGCCCTGGAGAACCAAGTAGACTTCAAGAAGAGAGCTGTGCTGCATCATTTTCAGCAGAATTGTATGATTTTTCATGCAACGAGACTTTTAATTGGATTTGTGAGAGAAAACAATCCTAAAAGCTGTCATTTGTGAGCTAAAAGTAGGAAGTTGGTAAAAACAAAGATGTATTTAGCTAGAAATATATGCATACATATAGTTGTATACCTTTGTTGTGAGCCATAAAGTGCCACTGTAAAAAATGTATTCATTAATAAAATTATTGAGCCAATTTATTTGTTTCTTTTCATTTTGTTGGTGTATGTGTTTGCAGCTTCTCAGTTTTCATAGTTACAGGTAGCACTACTCAGCATGGTAATAAAAAAACAACAACAACAACAAAAAAAAAAACGGAAGAGACTGATTATTGTACATGCCTTAAGGTTTTGTTTGAAAACAGAGAACTGGGGAAAACTCAAACTGTATTTACAAAAAGGATTGACCTATAAAACATTTGTATATTCAACATTATTATACTTCACAATTTTATCAGTCTGCTTTCAGCTGAGGGTCTTCTAACATGAGTTAGAAAAGATGCTGCATTAAACATTTTATTAGAGGAAATGTTTTTACTGATTCGTATCACTTCCTCTAAGATGTTTTTAGTCAGCATTTTAAAGGCTCCCTTGAAAGATGCACACTTTGTTGCGTATCTAACATTCAACTGTTTTACCAATGAAGATCCTGATAGCTTTTTGACATATGCTAGTTACAAATTATACACACTCACTTAAGATGAAGAATGTAGTCATAAATGTGTAGAGTTTTAGCTCAGTAAAAAAAGCATGTTTCTTTATCAATTTAACTTTACGCTTGATCCTAAAATCATGTATTTAAAAAAGAAATGGAAATCAGAATAATTGTAATTGTAAATGTAAAAGTCTTGCATGTTTTTTTCCCCAACAAGCTTCAATATTAATTTGGCCACTGCAAAAAGATATAACAGTGGATCTGCTACAAGCCTTGATCAGCTCTAGCTTCCAAAAACAAACAAACAAAAACATTGCTCTAAAATGCCATGAGAGATTTTGACCATATTGCTCTCTACCTAAAGCAGCAGTAACCGAAGTGCAAAAATATGCTTTCAAAGTCAAGTAATGAACCTGAACAGACTCAAAAACATTATGATTTCACTACTTGAATGACTGCAAGAGTTGGAAAATGTTTTAGAGCACATGTCAATAAAACTATTACAGAACAGATAAACAGAGAGGGTGAAAAGGAGATGATTATCAGTTAAAAATAATTCTGTTCCCTTTACCTCATAAATGAACATAGCTATGGTCATGGCTGGGCTATGGATGTGTCCTTATCATAAAATTGATGAAGAAATAATTGCAATAAATAGAATAAAAGCAATAAAAGTATAATCCAAAAACTTTCAAAAGACACACTACTGTAAGCCTCTTTCCCTGAAGGATAATAAAGCCATTGTGTCAAAATACAGACACTAGGGGGTTCTTAAGAGTGACTCCTAGTGTACGCATTTTGAGAAAATATTTAAGTGATCTACATGTTCCTGACCATAAGTGAACACTTGAAATGCAAGTCAAGAGCAGTTTGTTTGAAACAACAGCATCCAGTAACTTTATCAGAATTGCTCAAATTTCATACAAACTCCATGCTGTCTCCTGTTATAGGACAAAATACTTGAATAAAAAACTTAGCATTAATTACATTAATCATTATATATACTTAATCATATATAGCTGTCAGCATTTTGCAGTACTGTGTTATTTTCATTCAATTGCTATGATAAAAAGTATCACCATTACACTACTGTACTCAATTCCTAGAAAGCCACAGCTCTGTACAGTTTTGCTCCAACCCTAATCAAACACAGCTAATCTAGTAGTGTCTTGTAGTCTTGAACACCTTGATTAGTTGAATTAGCTTGAATTAGTGTTTGATTACACTGTAAACCCGGATAAGTTGAATTTACTTAAAAAATTTGAGGAAACCGGTTGCCTTAAAAAAATAAGTAATGTGTAATGAAAACCTAAGTACGTTTAACTGAAAATGTTAAGTACATTACACTCAATTCAAAATTGATTTAACTCGACATGTTTTGTCAAGTTAACTTCTTTGCACAATTAATACACTTAATATCTTAAGTATAATGTACCAAATACCTAGTTGTATCTTACTTATTCAGTTCAGTTATTATCATTAAATTATTATTTCAGTTTTTAATCTGGTGCATTATAAATACTTATTCAGATCAAGAAATCAGATGAAACATTTGTTGAAAACACCCTGGTTAGGGGTAAAATGCTTTATTGTGTTTTTCTAAAAGCACATAAAATTAGGCACCTGGTATCAGGTGCAACGATTCAGAACACCACTTAACACTGCAAACTGATTTTCCTCAGTTTATGGTTTGTTAATCTGAATGAAACCAGACATATCAGTGGCAATCCAATAATATAAAATAGAAAAAGTGCATAACAGTGCAAACAACATTTTCCTAAAAGAAAAAAAAAAATAGGCACCTGGTATCTGGAGCAGTAGTGGAATGAGTTAGAACAGCACTTTACACTGCAAACTGACTTTTTCACAGTTTGTTAATCTGAATGAAACTAGATATATCAGTGCCAATCCAATAACATAAAATACAAAAAGGGCATAACAGTGCAAACAAGTTGCTTTTCTAAAAGAACAAACATTATTTCTCATATCTGGAGAAATAGTGTAACAACACCTCTTTACACTGCAAGTTGGTTTTTCAGAGTCTGAATTTTGGGTGCCAGCTCACTTTTACCCAGGTTAAACATCACCTGCTGAACAAAGCAAAAAGTGTTTTTCACGTATCTGGGATAGTCCAGGTGCAGGGCATATATCAGTCCAAAAAGGACACAGAAGGCCTGAGGAAGGTTGGCCAAATCATCAATCACCACGTTCCCTTCCAAGATGATTCCCACTTTGGACGGGTTCAGCTTAAGTTTCTCTTCACCGATGAAAAGCAATCCCACTGGAGTTTGCTTGTACATGTCATTGTCAGCTGTGTCCTTGCAGAGAAACAAATGTACAATCATGTGTTAGTTAGCACATTTTCGAAATGTTCACAATAAAAATACCCTAAGAAGAAACACTGTACACTGACATATAGCAAAAGACACTCTGTTCATACAAGATATGATGCCTGGCTTGTTCAGCTTCCTTTTCACTGTACAATTACAGCAAAATATTTACTGAACCCAAATTTTTCAGCAAAGTTTTTTCAGTTAATTTCATGGTTAAACCTACAGACAATTTTAGGTTTTCAAGAGGAGAATACGTGTGTGTGTGAGAGGAGAATACGTGTGTTTGAGAGAAGAGAATACGTGTGTGTGAGAGAAGAACGTGTGTGTGAGAGGAGAACGTGTGTGTGAGAGGAGAACGTGTGTGTGAGAAGAGAACGTGTGTGTGAGAAGAGAACGTGTGTGTGTGTGAGAGGAGAACACGTGTGTGTGTGTGTGAGAGGAGAACACGTGTGTGTGAGAGGAGAACACGTGTGTGTGAGAGGAGAATACGTGTGTGAGAGAGGAGAATACGGGTGTTTGAGAGAAGAGAATACGTGTGTGTGAGAGGAGAACGTGTGTGTGAGAAGAGAACGTGTGTGTGTGAGAGGAGAACACGTGTGTGTGAGAGGAGAATACGTGTGTGTGAGAGGAGAATACGTGTGTGTGAGAGGAGAACACGTGTGTGTGAGAGGAGAACACGTGTGTGTGTGAGAGGAGAACACGTGTGTGTGTGAGAGGAGAACACGTGTGTGTGTGTGTGTGTGAGAGGAGAATGTGTGTGTGTGAGAGGAGAACACGTGTGTGTGTGTGAGAGGAGAACACGTGTGTGTGTGTGAGGAGAACACGTGTGTGTGAGAGGAGAACACGTGTGTGTGAGAGGAGAACACGTGTGTGAGAGAGGAGAACACGTGTGTGTGAGAGGAGAACACGTGTGTGTGAGAGGAGAACACGTGTGTGTGTGAGAGGAGAACACGTGTGTGTGAGAGGAGAATACGTGTGTGTGAGAGGAGAACGTGTGTGTGAGAAGAGAACGTGTGTGTGTGAGAGGAGAACACGTGTGTGTGAGAGGAGAATACGTGTGTGTGAGAGGAGAATACGTGTGTGTGAGAGGAGAACACGTGTGTGTGAGAGGAGAACACGTGTGTGTGTGAGAGGAGAACACGTGTGTGTGTGAGAGGAGAACACGTGTGTGTGTGTGTGTGTGAGAGGAGAATGTGTGTGTGTGAGAGGAGAACACGTGTGTGTGTGTGAGAGGAGAACACGTGTGTGTGTGTGAGGAGAACACGTGTGTGTGAGAGGAGAACACGTGTGTGTGAGAGGAGAACACGTGTGTGAGAGAGGAGAACACGTGTGTGTGAGAGGAGAACACGTGTGTGTGAGAGGAGAACACGTGTGTGTGTGAGAGGAGAACACGTGTGTGTGTGAGAGGAGAACACGTGTGTGTGTGAGAGGAGAACACGTGTGTGAGAGAGAAGAACACGTGTGTGTGTGTGTGTGTGTGTGAGAGGAGAACACGTGTGTGTGTAAAAGGAGAACACGTGTGTGTGAGAGGAGAACACGTGTGTGTGAGAGGAGAACACGTGTGTGTGTGTGTGTGTGTGAGAGGAGAATGTGTGTGTGTGAGAGGAGAACACGTGTGTGTGTGTGAGAGGAGAACACGTGTGTGTGTGTGTGAGAGGAGAACACGTGTGTGTGTGTGTGAGAGGAGAACACGTGTGTGTGTGTGTGTGTGTGTGAGAGGAGAACACGTGTGTGTGTGTGTGTGTGTGTGTGAGAGGAGAACGTGTGTGTGAGAGGAGAAGAGAACGTGTGTGTGAGAGGAGAAGAGAACGTGTGTGTGTGTGTGTGTGTGTGTGTGTGTGTGTGTGTGTGAGAGAGTAGAACACGTGTGTGTGTGTGTGTGTGTGAGGAGAACGTGTGTGGGTGAGAGGAGAACCTGTGTGTGAGAGGAGAACACGTGTGTGTGAGAGAAGAATACGTGTGTGTGAGAGGAGAACACGTGTGTGTGTGTGTGTGTGAGAGGAGAACCTGTGTGTGTGAAGAGAACGTGTGTGTGAGAGGAGAATACGTGTGTGTGAGAGGAGAGTACGTGTGTGTGAGAGGAGAACACGTGTGTGTGTGTGTGAGAGAGAACACGTGTGTGTGTGTGTGTGTGTGTGTGTGTGTGTGTGAGAGGAGAACACGTGTGTGTGAGAGGAGAATACGAGAATACGTGTGTGTGAGAGGAGAACACGTGTGTGAGAGGAGAATGTGTGTGTGAGAGGAGAACACGTGTGTGAGAGGAGAACACGTGTGTGAGGAGAACACGTTTGTGAGAGGAGAATACGTGTGTGTGAGAGGAGAATATGTGTGTGTGAGAGGAGAACGTGTGTGTGAGAGGAGAACGTGGGTGTGAGAGGAGAATACGTGTGTGAGAGGAGAATGTGTGTGTGTGAGAGGAGAATATGTGTGTGTGAGAGGAGAATATGTGTGTGTGAGAGGAGAATACGTGTGTGTGAGAGGAGAATACGTGTGTGTGAGAGGAGAATACGTGTGTGTGAGAGGAGAATACGTGTGTGTGAGAGGAGAATACGTGTGTGTGAGAGGAGAACGTGGGTGAGAGGAGAACGTGGGTGTGAGAGAATACGTGTGTGTGAGGAGAATACGTGTGTGTGAGAGGAGAATGTGTGTGTGAGAGGAGAATACGTGTGTGTGAGAGGAGAATACGTGTGTGTGAGAGGAGAATACGTGTGTGTGAGAGGAGAACACGTGTGTGTGAGAGGAGAATGTGTGTGTGAGAGGAGAATACGTGTGTGAGAGGAGAATACGTGTGTGTGAGAGGAGAACGTGGGTGTGAGAGGAGAATGTGTGTGTGTGAGAGGAGAATGTGTGTGTGTGAGAGGAGAATACGTGTGTGAGAGGAGAACGTGGGTGTGAGAGGAGAATGTGTGTGTGTGAGAGGAGAATATGTGTGTGAGAGGAGAACGTGGGACAATCCACAAGACAGACAACAAAACTTAGTTGGTATACTTGGTTGCTGATTTGGAGTTTTTGGGTGAATGCGGGATAGGTGAACTTTTAGTGCATTTAATGATTTAAATGTGCACAGACATTTCTGATGTAAACAAGGAAAAGGCTCGGTTCTGGTATAACCTCCGTGTTTTAGCCTGTAATGTTTAAACAATTGTGCTCTTTTTTTCACAGCTAAAAGGACAATACTTGCACTTCCAAATCATTATTTAATCTGTCTTTAGACTTAACTCTAACAATTTCTCTTTATTTTCCCTGCAAATGAGCAAACATTAACAACATTTACCTTACGAAACCTAACAGACTGGAAAAGTCTGAACACTGACATCACATTTATTATTTTGCTAGTTTACGGCGAATTAGCTTTAATATAGGGCATTTTTAGTCACATACACATCTTAAGATACACATATTTGCTTACGTTGTCTTAAAGGAACTTACCAGATAATAGGCCTTGGTAAACCGCGTAAAACAGCTGCACGTGTTCCCGCGATCTTCTTGGAAAAAAACGCCGCTTGCAGCCGGCCGGGTGAAAGCCTAAAGGCAGTGAAACAGGTTAAAATCGTGTTTTACTGCACGCAATCAGCAACTATCTAGCGTTAACGCTAACCGTTAACCGTCAGTTTAAACATACACATGCTCCTCTGTAAATGGCGCGTACAGACGCTGATCTAGGATCAGTTTATTGTATGGAGCGCGTCTGTCAGTCAGCGCTTATACATGCATTCACTGGTTCAGAGGTAGCATATGAAAGGCGACGATCGACGCACAGTAATGTAAAGAAAGTGGGATAGAATGGTAAAATACGGGAGAATTTCGGCAAAAACGGGAGGGTGTACATGAGTGAAGTGAACAGGAAGTGTTTGTGGAGAAACAGTTTTGCGAGGGAACGCAAAACTTTGCGAGAGAACGCAAAAACTTAGAAATATATATTTTCCTCCCACCCATTTTTTCCTTTCACCCATTTTTTTTTTCACCCAACCAATTTTTTTCTCCTCCACTACGTCCTTTCCAGGGTTCCGTAATACCCCTCCCCTCACAGCTAAATAAACATTATACAGATAAGATAGCCAGTGTCTAAAAATGTCCGTCGAAATGGCGAAATTTTTAATGAGGTTTTTACAACTCTCGGAGTTAAACTCACCTTCCAGTTCTTTGCCAGCAGTGCCTGAATCTACACAACCACAACCAAAGGCAGAAACCGTCGACTCAGTGCGTGGCTGAAATCAATTTTACATACACACTGATACCTTAAGCAACTGCTCATTACTCTGTTAATAAGACAGTTGTCACAACTGGGAAAAAGAGGTGTGGTCTGTTCAATAACTTTTCAATTTAAGTTTATTGTACTTCAAATTATTTGCGCATTGGACTATGCCAACAAATTAGTAGAATATACTTAAAATTATAAAGTGATATCATCAAACTTTTTTGTTTTAGTGTATTATGCTTAAATATTTAAGTAGAAACTAAATCCGGGCTAACAGTGTAGGGATGGAGCTGTTCGAAGTTGCGGCTCTCCAGCAATTGAGTTTGATACTTATGCAAGTTATCTGTTGACATTGGTGTGGTATTGTCCTCAGTGTGTAAATTATACATTGGCGATCGGGGAGTCAACTTTTTCGGTAATGTTAGTTTCTGCAATACATGCTTCAGTGAATCAAATTTATGTTTTTATTTCAATTACATCTAATTTATTCATAGTTTTCAATGTTTTGTGGGATAGGCTATTTAGTGTATTTTGACCTGATTAGCTATTTTCGGCTTACTTTAGGTCAAACTATACAAACTGCGCAACAAATTTGACTTTACTTTGAGGCTTTATGTCGAAACAAACACCAGTTTTATGAGAAATCAGTCTTGTGAACTTTTATGGTGCTCTGAATCTGCAGGATTCAGACTGTTGAATGACTTTTTTCTTGCATAGACTGATTGGCGTGATTATACATTTACAATGTTATGAACCGGGTGGTCAATTGTATATCTATTATTTTAATTATTAACATTATTATTTAAAACACAGATCATAGTGAACTTTTTCTCAGATTTAAAGGGACCCTCTCCCTCCCATACATCTTGTTTTGACGTCCTTAAGGGAGGATCAAACCTTAATTAGGGTGGTCAATCCCCCTCAAACCCCGCTGTAAAGCTGTGGTCACACTAGGCTTTTCCTCCCATAGACTTACATTTATAAGCATGCGAATGCGTCAGACCGGAAACGCAAGGTCATGCGTCAAGTTTCGCAGGTTGCTGCGGTGCAAAGTTCAAGCTTGGTGAACTCTGACCTGCGTGGGAAATTGTTTAGGGGGAGAGATGGGAGAGAGTTTAAGGAGAGAGAAAAACGTTAAGGATGTACAATGTCATGGTGGCTCCCCTTTTGAAGTCAATTACATAAAAAGAAAAACATCTATAAATAATTGCAACTGCTACTTTCAGTCAATAACTCAGGATTCAAGCCAAGTAGGCCAAACCTCCATCTGTGTACCAGATGATCCAAACTAAACAAACAAAAGGATACTTGAGAGAGAAGAGGAACCAAGGTTAAACTTGTCAGGTCATGAGAATGGCTGCAAGCAGTCAGGAAGCTGGAATCAATCCGAGGGACTTCTGGCAGAGTGGATATAATGCAGCAGGGATCTCATGGTGAGGCAGTTTCCACACCAGTAAATAAACTTGCTACAAATTTATAGATGACCAAGGGAAAGTGTCCCAATTGGCCTGAACTCACCCTAGTTGACATTATTATTGACATATTTTTGAGATTTTCAATAAATCAGAATGTTATTAAAAGAGGAAATGCTGATTTGATTGTCCAGCAGGACTTGATACCTGGCCACACTTACAAAAGTACTAATACCTTGTTTAAGGACTATGGTATCCCCTGTACTTGACTGGCCAGCAAACTCGCCTGACCTAAAACTCATAGAGAATTTATGCGGTATTTTGAAGAGGAAGATGTGACACCAGACCCAACAATGGAGGCTGTAGGCCATTTATCAAAGAAACCTGGGCTTCATAACACCTCAGCAGTGCCGCAGACTGATCACCTTATGCCACTTCACGTTGCTAAAGTAATTTGTGCAAAAACATAGCCCAGGCCAAGTATTGAGTGCTTTATTAGTTCATATTGTTCAGTACAGTAGCTCAACACTTCTGTGTTAAAAATCTTTCTTTTTTTTTGGCCCTGAGTAATATTCTAATATTCTGAGAAACTCTAAAATTTTAGGATTGGATTAGCTGTAAGTCATAATCATCGAAATCAAAATAAATACACACGGAACATATCAGTCTGTGTGTAATAAATCTATATAACATACGAGTTTCCCTTTTTGAATTGAATTAGAGAAATTAATCAACTGTTCTATGACATTCCATCTTATTGACATGCACCTGTAATTATTGATGAACTGATTGAAATAATAAAAAATAATTAGAATTTGGATATTGACTGTCGCATTTTTTCAACGTTTTTAAACAACGTTAGGTTTGACACCTTCAACAACTTTATGTACACTATTCTGACTATGGGTGTGTGGGTGTTAAGTCTGAGAGGAAGATGTGTAGTATTTTTAAAGGAGCAAATATCTGTAGGTCACCGAACAAAACTGAACAGAGCTGTCAACCTTAATGGATCTACAAAGAAATACATTCAGCATACGAGAATTAAGTATGATTTATTTTCAGGTTATGTCAACCTCAATGTCTGAACAAATTCATAAAAAGTGCACAGAAAATAGTAACTTAAAAGAGACATGCAAGGTACTTCAATACTGGATAAAAGTTCACAATACTGAATGCAACTACTTTTAATTTCAACAAAAGCATTTGCTAAACACAAATTCCACCTGTAGTAAAGTATAGTTATATAACAATAATATTTCATAATAATGAACCACAGCAAATGGTTACAAGAATTCATTTTAAACTGTTGTTTTTAGCATCCCACCAGGATATCACACTCTTAACCAGAGTGGTGCATTCCGAAAAGTAAAAACATAAAAGCAGAAGTTTAGAGGGGTGTAGTTCACATCAGGAAACAACTCTCACATTTATGTTCAGCAGACAAAGTATGTCTTTTTACGGCAATCTGGATATTCTCGAGATACGTGGGACAGAAATAGAAGAGAAAGAGGAGATCTACTCTAATATAGATCCTATAAACAGTCTTGATGTCAGAACAGAAAGGGAGATCTCGGTCACCAAGAGAAACCAGACACCTCAACACACAGGTACTGAGACTCACTTCATTATGACAACAGCCATCATAGACTTTTTTTTTTCAGACAAATTAATCTTAATATCTTAAATAATACTATTTCAGGAAGGGATTCAGGGAGGATGAGAATCTCCAGAGCAGCTTTAGTGTGTTTGGTGCTGCTGTGTTGTCTTCTGCTCACTGTAGTCATGGTGTTGAGTGTCCTCATCTATACAAACAACACAAACTACACTGAAGAGAAACACCAGCTAATAACCAACATCACCAACATCACAGAAGACAGAGACCACCTAAATCAAGTGAATAGCAAATGAAAACGTCCCTTACCTCAAATCTCTGTGCATTATAAGAAAAAGAAAACACAATGTACAGTCGGCAGTGTGCATGCATTCATAACATTGATATGCTCAGCGACACTACTTTGAATGAGTCCAATTTACTATACATTAAACCTTAAAATACATAAAACCTTAAGTATGGTGAGAATGAATGAATGACAGCTTCTAAAATTGTCTGAGAGGCATCCCCTTTTTGCCTAGTAGGCCTACCTTGTGTTTTATTTGCTAATTTAAGCTAGTTTTTAAAAGATAAATATAATGTATAAAACTATACATTATTTGAATTACTTTATATTACCTATACATCTGATAAGCTTTTTATATTTATGGACAATGCACAGATATTGATGTTTCACACTACATTTTTGAATCTACCAAGCTTAGCTTACAATGTTTGCAATGTTTCCATTGCTCTACTTGCATTAAATCTAAATCCCAAAGATCTGAAATGACAACAGATTGTTAAGATGTAATTATTGTCAGTTTTAATGTTATCGATTAATGCACTTACTTGACAGATTTCATTCATTTTCCTTCTGCTTTTTCCCTGGTTTATCACAGCGGAATGAACCGCCACTTACTTGACAGATTTATGTATTTTTAATTGTAGGTGGTTTGTGTATGTGTTTTATATTTCATAAAATAATTTGTAATGGTGTCTTTAATGATTTTCAACTAATTACACTGTATTGTCCTAATAGTTGGATTTAGAGGTTTTTGCAAAAAAAAGCACAGGTGGATTTAGCTGGTTTTGACACAAAAGAAAATCTACCTTGTTAAAAAACAAAGAATTGTTTAAAGTGACGTTTTTTTTTGTTTTTTTTTAAAAAGGTATTTTATTTACTAGCTAATAACCTTATCATTACCAATAAAATGAAAGTTCTGAACCTAATCAGAGGAGCCTGATAGAAAATGCTTATTTACAAGAAAAGAAGTCAGATGGATTTAGAGGGTTTTGCATCTGAACTCTTCACATTCATACACACGTCCAATAAGTGCAATTATTGCAGAACACAACATTGATTTTGACATGTTTGACAAAAAAAAACATGTTTGGTTTTAAAAGGACAATGCTAATGCTAAGTGGACCAGGACAAAATGTTTTTTTTATTGTTTTGTTTATCCAGATTTAATACCAAAGCAGAGGCAAACTACAAGTGTAGTTCCCTGGGTATGAGAATAAATTGCTAAAAGTTAAACTTTGTGTTAACAGATGAATGGATTTACTACCAGTCCAGTCTTTACTTTATTTCCTCTGAGTGGAAGACCTGGGCTGAGAGCAGAAGATACTGTACAGAGAGATAAATCATAAACAACAGAAAAGAACAAGTGAGTGGAGCAAACTTTTTAAAATATGTGATATGAAGAACAGCTCTTTATGGAATACGTGTGTTCTTGCCAGGATTTGATAAACAAAATGCCTTCTGATGATAAATTCTGGATTGGTCTGACTGACGGTGATGTGGAGAGCAGATGGAAATGGGATGATGGCAGTGCCATGATGACTTCTGGGTGAGAACTCACTGAATAAAACTTTCTATTTTATATTTTATATTTTTATTTAAAGGAGCTGTACTCAACATCTATGCTGATCTGAATTTCAGGTTCTGGAATCCTTCAGAGCCTAACAGCTATGGGGGAAATGATGAAGACTGTGCTCTAACTTATCCAAGAGGATGGGCTGATTTTTCCTGTAATCAAGCTCATAAATGGATATGTGAGAAGATCATTTTAAAATAATTCATCATATAACTTGTAGTTTATGTAATACAACTCATAAAGATTAATTATTCCTAATAGCAAGTGGCCACAAAGATTTTTAATGGAAAGAATGAAATTATTTAAAGGGAACACACTAAGCACAATTTCATACCTGGCTTGTTGGTTCAATATACCAGGCATGTTTTCTCTTTTAATTCAGTTTGTTTATACATACAGTATAAGGACATGCATGGCAATCACACTTGGATCCAGATCCAAAACAACTAATCTGAAACTAGGTGTTCTCAGCCCACTTTAAAATCAACTCTGCAGTGGGTTTAATCAGATCGTATGATAAGATAGTATGTTTGTTTTTATTAGTGTTTGTTAGTCTTATGCCTCTAGGAATTAATTTTGTGTTAACCAGGAGCAAAGACAAATGTGAAATGACATTTGGACATAAGATCAACTAAGACGCATAATCAAAGCTCAAAGCAATCTCTGATTCTTGCGTAAAATGATAAAGTTGAGCAACAACCGGTCAGCTTCCGATAAATAGGTTTACTTAGATCACTGAGCTGAGAGTTTACCTGCATGTCACAGGTCTGTTTAAAATATTGCCTTGTGAAAGCAACTAATCCAACCAAGAAGAAAATCTGTAACAGTTTTTATTTTCTGTTTTAAAACAAAGCAAACAGTCTGCATGTGTGAAAAGGCTATTAGAATGAAATAACAGTCTGCTTTTTTCTTTTGTAATTTATTTTAAATTCAACTTCATTTTTTATTAACTCGCTTTCCTTCAGCTTATTTTCTTCATGGTCACCACAGCGAAATGATCTGCCAATAATATTTTAATGAGATAACCTTTTTATGTAGTTATATAAATGTCTCCTCAAAACGTTTATCAAAAGCTTTTGAACTGCTACTTATTTACTTGTACTGATTTTTAAATGTCTTTATTCAGAGATGTTATTGTTTTAATATGAATAAATATGACAAAAATAAAACTTTGAAAAACAATTACCCTTCTGCAAAAAAATGTTTGTTGGTTTTATCCAAATACTTTTTAACAATTCACACAGTCAATTCCCCCATCAACTACCATTTCTATATAACAAAAGTCATTTAACTTGTACAGATTATTTGAAAAAACGTTTAGATTGATTCGTGCTGATGTTTAAGAAAGTTTAAGTAAAAAAAAGAAAGAAAGAAAAAAAAAAAAAAAAATATATATATATATATATATATATATATATATATATATATATATATATATATATATATATATATATATATATATATATATATATATATATATATATATATAATGTGTCTGAAATTTGAAATCATACTAGTTTTCATTTTGGAAAATGCTTCAAAGTTCATTCCACACTTTTTTCAACGTTTTTTCCCCATGGTGTCTGCTGTCTTATTTTGGGATAGACATTATATTAGCCTCTGTTTATTATTTTTTTACTGTTATATACTTTCTATTCCTTGTTTTCTATTTATTTAACTTTAATCGCATTATGGGCTTATTTTAACTTGTATTTATGTTACAACTCATTTTTTGTTAAATTTGTTGCTTCATCAAGTATATGTGATGAAAATGTACATGCTGTACGATTTTACATGCTGTACCACATGCTTTCATCAAAAACTAAAGGCTTGTGTCTTATTGTAGGCTAAAAAAATATATAATTGCACAATTCTATTTATAGTTATGAGTGTTAAACAAAACTTAAGAAGTAAGACATAAACTAAAATGTGCTTTTTTAAAACAAGTAAATGTCTATTACACAATAAACAATTTGTGTAAGGCCCTCCAAATACACATGCAATTTCACACACACACATGCACGCACGCATGCGAGCACACATGCACACACACACTAGCCTACAGAGAAATAAATCTACGTTGTCAATGTGACTATACAGTTAAAAATATATAAACTTTGTTTTATTGCAAATAATCTGTTGACCACATGCTAAGTGTCACAAGCTAATGTGTTTCCTTCCGCTAAGTTCTAAATGGAGGAAGAAAGCTGAACAGTCAACCTACTCAGACAAAAAACAAACTGAACAAAACAAACAAACAAACAAACAAACAAACAAACAAACAAACAAACAAACAAACAAAAACATATTAACAATATAACTAGACTTTTACATACTGTAAATACAATAAATAAAGACTTGCAAGAAAAAAATTAGGAACAGAAAGTGAGAGCAGAACTGTGTTCTTCGAATATCTGCTATGATCATGAGGCATCTGTTATTAGTCCTATTTGCTGCAGTAAAACAGGATATGATGATCTTGACTAATGGAATGTATTGAAAAAGTAAAACCTTAAAAGTGGAAACTTAGAGCAGCACAGTCAACTCTAGAAACAACTTTGAATAATCTCAAATTTAACATCAGCAAACCAAAAATGTCTTATTACGGCAATGTGGAAATTCACGAAACGCACAAAATGAAGAGAGAGGAGGAAGAGGAGATGGAAATTTATGCTAACGCAGATCCAAGTAACAGTTCTGATGTTTGGACAGAAATGGACAACTCGGTTACCAGACACAAGAAACTCCAACACACAGGTACTGAGACTTACATTACAAACATATGAGCTTGAGTTTAAATGAATAATCAGTTAAACTTTGCATCTGCAGGAAGTTATTCCGTGAGGATGAAAAACTCCAGAGCAGCTCCAGTGTGTTTGGTGTTGCTGTGTTTTCTTCTGCTCACTGTAGTCATGGTGTTGAGTGTCCTCATCTATACAAACAACACAAACTACACTGAAGAGAAACACCAGCTAATAACAAACATCACCAACATCACAGAAGACAGAGACGCACTGGTAAACAAGATCATCAACCTCACAGAAGACAGAGACAAGCTACTAACCAACATTACCAACCTCATAGAAGACCAAAACCGGCTACAAGCCAAGAACATAAGGCTTACTCAAGAGAAAGATGAATTATCGTCAAATAAACAAGACCTGATTAAACAAAGAGACCACCTAAATCAAGAAAAGAATGAACTGCTGAAAATGGGTAATTATTAGTAGATGTAAATGACTTGATGTGTTCTTTGATTCCATTTTCACACTTGTCAGTTTGTCTGAACATAAGTGTAACATTTGTTATGATGACTGTGTATACCATTTTACTATACAGTAACATTCACTCAGCTCAGAGGGCAAAGTTGAAACAATGCTCCTACTATAGTTTTTGGTGTTCTCAATAATCTTGTGTACTGAAATAAAGTGCTAATAGCTGAACTGCTTGTTTCAGATGAATGGATTTACTACCGTTCCAATGTTTACTACTTTTTCAAGTTGAAGAAAAGCTGGACTGAGAGCAGAAGAGACTGTAGAAACTATGGAGCAGATCTGGTCATCATAGACAATAGAGAAGAGCAAGTAAGTGAAACCAAATTTTCATCTAATGAATGGTAGTCTTTGGTATAATTCAAAACGTGTGTTGGTTTTGCTGGTAAATCGGCACCGATAGTTAATTCCCGGAGCGGTTATCGACAAATATATATATATATATATAATTGGCGATACTCTTTCTGGGCTACATCTGTTACTGGAGAGGCTGGGAGGAGTTTGTTGATTTTGTTTTTATGTCGATGTACAGTAATTAATTATTTTGACTAAATGCTGCATTAGCTATCATCTACACAAGGCTTTGAAGAGACTTATATTAGTGGTATTTCAAACAACAATATAGCAACAAAAATACATGCAAGACAGACCCAATTGTTTAAAGTTAATGGAACTTAACAGTCCATATATTTATGTAGAACCATTTTGGTACAGGACTTTAGGTTCTTTAAACATGTTTGTTGAAAGCAATCATAGCTTACATGTGGAACAAACATAATTCAAATAGTAGTTCCTACATGGCTATATTAAGCAATAATGCACCTCTGCCTTGCTCGTGCACAATATACAGCTATTCAAGCAAAATCACTGAGAGTTTTAAGTGGTTTACATATTATAATTACAAAGTCATGTCACATCCTCTACAGTGCATCATTTGTCATTGCTTGGCTGTGCAGCCTGCCATTATCAATATGAAATGTAGTCAAACAGACACACATATGGAGAAAGTAACAGTGACCTCAGCTGTACAGTCTGTGTTTGTGAGCACTCCCAACAGCACTGACAATTTACTTTTATATTTAGTTTATTTGACAATTATTTTATTTATTACAAAAACTACTGTTTATGTATTTAAAACACTATTTATTTATTTTAAAAATCTTGATTTCTGCTAAATTAAATATTAATCAACCTAAAGTCTGTATGAAGAAAAGTGTTATTACTCCATGTTATATTACTTCTTTTTTTAAGGATTTTGTTGATAAAATAACTGCTGGTGAGAAAGTCTGGATTGGTCTGTCTGACAGTGATGTGGAGGACAGTTGGAAATGGGTTGATGACAGCAAACCAACCTCTTGGTGAGAAATGACTGAATTGAACTGATTATTAAAATTAAAGAAAGTTAACATTTTGGAGGTCTGACAACATTTTTACCAGCCTGCCACAAAATCCCCTAAACATAAGTTATAATGAAAACACACAAACCATACCCAGTTGTTTTATTTATTATTGAAAACATCACACACTGTATTAGTGCAAGCATGAAAAGAAAAAATTAATTTCTAACATGTATGAGTTTCTTTCTTTTTCTGTTAAACCCCAAAAAAATATTATGAAGAATGTTGAAAATCAGTAACCAATGACATCCACACTATAGTAAAAACAACCACTTTGGAAATCAATGGTTACCGGTTTCTAACATTTTTGTGTTCAACAGAAGAACTCAAACAGCTTTGGGACAAGTAAAGGATGAGTAAATGATGACAAAATGTTTTTATTTTGTCCCTTTAAGCGGAGCCATCGTTAAAATAGCAGATCAATCCAGAATGAAATTTTTCTGATACTTTACTGTACTAACCCTTATGTCATCCAAGATGTTCATGTCTTTCTTTCTTTCATTTAGTAGACTTTGATCAGTCCTCTCTTTAAATATAAATCTATATATTTTAACCACAAATGCTTGTTTTGTACTATGTCATGCATGTCCTCAACTTACACACTATGGGATCAAATCAGTGCAGTTTTTGTTTCACTGAGTAAGTTGAAACATTCCCTTATGGAGTCAGACTTTCAACATTGTGCATACAGTTGAAGTATGCCCCCCCCCCACCCACTCCTTTATATATTTTTCCCCAACTAACGGACAGAAGATTTTTTGAACACATTTCTAAACATAACAATTTTAATAACTCATTTCTAATAACTGATTTATTTGATCTTTGCCATGATGACAGTAAATAATATTTGACTAGATATTTTTCAAGACACTTCTATACTGCTTAAAGTGACATTTAAAGGCTTAACTAGGTTAATTAGTTTTTAGGTTAATTAACTAGGCAGGATAGGGTAATTAGGCAAGTTATTGTATAACGATGGTTTGTTCTGTAGACTATCAAAAAAATATATATATAGCTTAAAGGGGCTACAAATAACAACAAGACTTTCTTCAGAAGAAAAAATATTATCAGACATACTGTGAAAATTTCCTTGCTCTGTTAAACATCATTTGGGAACAAGCAAAAAAAAAATAAAGGGGGGCTAATAATTCTGACTTCAACTGTTTGTACACATTTGTGTGAAAAATTGAGCTGGCCTTGACTCACGACTCTCTGAGGTAGCATTCAGTTTCTGCTGTGTTCACACCGCACGATAAATCAGTGACAAGAGGATACACACTGCATGACTACATAGAAATAATGTGCTGCTGCTGCAGCTGTTCAAGCAAATGCCTCTTTGTTTTTGGTTTAATATTATTGAAAAGCACATTCTGATATTGTGGTTCATAACTCCTCCCCGATCTCCTCCTTTGTTCTTTATCTTGCTCTCTCATTGGCTGTAGATCATTGTCGCTGATGTGTTTTCAGTCAGAGTGCATTTCATGCAGTCATTTATTCATTTTCTTTTTGGCTCAGTCCCTTTATTTATCTGGGGTCGCCACAGTGGAATGAACCGCAAACTTATCCAGCTCATGTTCTATGCAGCGGATGCCCTTCCAGCTGCAATCCATCACAACCATACAAACTCATTCACACTCATACACTACGGACAATTTAGCTTACCCAATTCACCTGTACTGCATGTCTTTGGACTTGTGGGGGAAACTGGATCACCCAGTGGAAACCCACATGAAAGCGGCGAAAACATTCAAACTCCACACAGAAATAACAACTGACCCACCCAAGGCTCGAACCAGCGACCTTCTTGCTGTGAGGCGAAAGCACTACCTACTGCGCCACCGCGTCACCCGTATTTCATGCAGTATGAATTTGAATGGATTCTCTCAGATTATGTCTTAACACTGTGTGACTCTCTCTCGCATCAACGAGTAACGTTTTGATTTTAGTTTCAAATCCTGTTGGTGATGAACTTCCGCGGTGTGAGCTCGGTAGTGGAATATTTGTATTTGTGTAAAAAACTACACAAAAATAATACTTTTTAGAATAAGATTATTATTGTTTTATTAGATGACACCCTTATCCCTCGGCAGGGATCATGTAGTAGAGTCTTTGAAACTGAAACAGCAATTTAGACACTTAGCCCTTTTGATCTGTCCTTGCAGGTTCTGGCATCATGGAGAGCCTTCCAGTGGTGGAGGACAAGTGGAAGAAGACTGTGTTCTAACTGTTACATCAGCATGGGCTGATTACCCATGCAATGCTGAATTCCAATGGATCTGTGAGAAGAGAGTTTTTAAATAACAATTTTCTTATTTATTGTCACCTCTTTTTTGCTATTCCAGTTTATTCTGTTGGCAAAACTTCTTGTTAAAACCATCTAATGCTGAAATCTTAATCCATGTATTAATAATGTCACTGGATCTGGATTGCAATACTACTTTTTTGTTCTGCCTAAAAAAATGTATTGCCAGGTTGCAGTGTTTAAAACTCAGCAGCAAGAGTTTTCATTTCTGCTCACATTACCCCTCTACTGTACAAGCATCACTGGATACCTGCACCATCGCATATACAGTTGAAAATATTACTTGTATTTAAATCATCAACTGTGCTTCCACATCTTTCTGACCTACTGTACCTATTACTCTCCTGCCTCAAAGCTCAGATCATCTGAGCTTGATCTTTTGGCTGTTCCTTCTTTTCAGCTGTAGGTGGAAGTTTTGGTGTCAATGCTCCCAAGTTATGGAATGCACTGCCTCTTACACTTATAAATATCAGATTTGTCTACCTTTAATGCATATTTTTAATTAGTATTTTGCATAATGTAGCTTCAGTGGCCATATATGTATGTTGTCTATGTGAATGTGCAATTTGTTAAGTGACCTTAAGCAATGGGCACTACTGTATGTTAATAAAACATCTTCCTCTTCTAGATGAGCTGTCGGTTTTTGTGATAAATTAAATGGGGTATATGCACTGGGACTTTTTTAGCTCAATCGATTATAGTAAACTGTCATGCCATAATAAAATCGCCACATTTAAGATCTGTTTTCCTTAAAATCAATGATCTTCACTGCTTAACTGAGATACTTCATAAAGTAGCTCTCAGACTGGACAAGAAGCACTGCATTAGATTCCATTGTTCAGCACCATGTCTTCAAATTATGGAATTTATTTACCACAGTATTTTCAATAGAGTTTCAGTGCTCTCCTGTTGCTACTGACTATGCTTTTGTAAGGTTTTACATTATCAATGCTCTAAAAGGAACGTTATGCTATTGAAAATAGTGTTTCAACCTTTCACCGGAAGTTTATCAGTGGCTAAAAAACACTTTTCTGGCATATAGGCTAAAAATAGTGCTGCGTAGTTAACAGGTACTTAAAAAGCATTACACTAGAGCACCAAAATACCGGTGATGACACTGTGTTTTTGAAATGACATAATCATTTATGCATGCATACTATTAGTCAAGCTGTATGTTTGACAGTTAGGCCACTTGAAAATGTTCATTTAAATACTTCCGTCTGCAAGACATTACAAAAGAGCCTTTCTGAGTGCCCTCTATTATAAAAGTATGTTTACACCATATATGGTACTGAGTGTTTCAATGTTTTCAATTCTTCTTACGTTGCAAATCTGGTGGTGGCATTGCATGAGTGTTAACAAGTGTCACTTCTCTTAAGTTACATGGAAGAGCTCTGAAATTATAAAAGGAGAAGTGATGACTGGAAGAAGGGAGGACCAGACCAGACCAACGACACTTTATGTTGTGCTTTCGTTTCTGTGTATACAGCAGTTGTCTGTGTTTGATGTTTGGGGGTTCCAGCCTACTTCTCCTTGGTTTTATTATCAATATAATGTGGTTGAAACTTCATACTTCATGGGAAGGGGGAGGCAAGAAAACTTTTAACAAGAACACAAAGTCTCCCAGGTTTTCACAGTCATCACTCTTCCATTCATCTTGGGATTCGAGAACTCTACAGCATACAGCAGATATCGAACATCAGTCTATTTTTAGCTTAATTTTTATTGAAACTAATTTTAAACCTACATACAGAAAGGTTTTGGCAATGACTGCACTTTTAAATGTTACACTTATATTTAAATTTAAATATACTGTAGAAATATGTAATAAAATATGACATTTACAGGTTTGCAATCAAAACTTTGCTAACTATTCATTTGTATAAATGTATTAATAATTATTCAATATCTAATTCTAAATCTTATTCACACATAAAGACTAAATGTAGGCATTCTGTGGTAAATATGTAGATAAATAAGTTAATCAAAACAAAGCATCTTAATTAGTGTGAATGATTACCAGAGACTTTTGTTTTCAGATGAGCTGACTGTTGACTACTAACGAGGGCAATAATGAACTTCCATCTGTTGTGTATTATACAAAATGTCTGTCACGGCACTATAAAATCAGACAACGCTCATTTTAACTGAAAATTATGAGCATATAGAGACATACGCTTCACTTTTAACTGCTTTGGGTCAACAGTTGCTTCACATTGAAGATAAAATTACATTTCACTCATTTCCTTTAGCTAAGAAGGTCTTTTTAAGAAGGCAAGTGTTTGGGCAAGACTGTCAGGGACAGTGTGAGACATAATAAATTATATTTTGAAAGCCATTATAATAGAGAACATGGAAGAAGAAGTTTCTCTTGTTTTGTGACTAGGCCTTTACCAGCCTACGCATGGCTGGTATCTGAAAGCAACTGCAGGTGATACTAGTTTTCCAACAAAATACAAAGTCAGGCTAAAATGTATCAGAATCCATTTCATGCAACAATTTGCAAAATGGTTTATTACACATATGCACTTAAAACGCATGTGGTTGTGAATAAAACCAACCTGTTAGCAATCCCACTGGTGTAACACATGGTATAATCATATTTATAAAATCATTCAAAACTCAACTGGTTAACTCATTTGGGAAATATGCAACGGACACACACAGTTGATGTCAATAGGCAATCAAGTATAAAGGTAATAGAAATCATACACTGAGTATTCAGGACCATGTAAATGCCCTTTGAGGCCCTCACCTCTCTGCTTTATTGATTTACAACCTTTCCCAGCCCTTCAGCAACCTTTATTGATTTCCCACTTTGTTACAATTATTGGGTATTTGTCCTGTACCTGAGCACAAGAGACATTCAGGAGAGAAGTGTTCATGGATATGGGTTTTGCGACAGGGGAAGGAAAAAAAATTGAAATTGCATGGTGGATGAAGGTAACGCGAACACATGAAAAAACAATCTAAGCTTCTCTCATTATAATTACACCACACCCAGCTACAAACACTAACTTGATCACAAAGTAATATGTTGTAAAAAGGTAACATTTGCCATGATGACGAAAATAAAACAGCAAACTAAATAAAAAATATAATAATTAGAAAAAGGTGCGCTACACCTTAATCACGAACTAGAATCTGTGTTACACCTTTGTACGTATCTAGTAAGAAAATGCATTAATTTGTTGTGGTCTTCTCCTAACATTCCTTTGGCCAATATTGCTTAGAAAAACTGACTTTATGGCTTGCGTCAGAAATCTGATTTCTGGCATATCTGGAATCCACTATGGGAGTTTTTGGAGAATGTGTCCTGAAAGACTAGTTTAATTTTTTTTATTAATTAATTAATGTTTTGTTTAATTTTACGTTTACAAAAGACTTGAATTATTAGCCGATGGACGATTGTATAATAGATGGTTGTATTATTGTATATGATGACATAAGACACCTATACCACTGTTCTGTGATTGTAAATCTTTAAATAAATGTTTTAAAAAATGTTTTACGCAACTGCAAAAAAGTCAATAAAATTAACAAACTAAATCAAAATATTTTTCTTGTTTAACAAAATAATATTCAACTTGCACAAAAAATTGGCCCCGGAAACTTTTTAAGCTTAGTTTCACAACTTTAACTGGCAATATTTTTTATGACAACTAATAATAAAAAAGCAGCAAACAAAATTAAAAATGTAACAATTGGACAAAAGAAATGTTGCATCACATTCCTAAAAAAGTAAATAAAAATAACAAATTCAATCAAAATATTTTCTTTGTTTAACAAAATAATGTTCAATTTGCATAAAGAATTGAACCCGGAAACTATTTAAGTTTTGTTTTACAACTTTCTCTGGCAATATTCTGTATGACAACTAATAATAAAAAAAGCAGAAAACTAAATTTATAAAAATTACAATTAGAAGAAAAAACAACATCACATCACATTCCTACAAAGAAAATTAAATTAACAATTAAAAAAATTATAATTATTGCATCACATTCCTAAAAAGTACATAAAAATAACAAATTCAATCAAAATATTTTCATTATTTAACAAAATAATGTTCAATTTCCATAAAAAAATTGGCCCCGGAATTTTTTTAAAATTTGTATTACAACTTTCTCAGACAATATTCTGTATGAAAACTAATAACAATAATAAAAACAGCAAACAAAAGAAAAAAATTACAATTAAAAGAAAAAACAACAACATCACATCGCATTCCTACAAAGAAAATAAAATTAACAAATTTAATCAAAATATTGTAATTATTTAGCAAAATAATGTTCAATTTGCATAAAACATTAACTTTCTCCAACAATATTCTGTACGACAACTAATACAAATAAAAACAAAGACATAAAATAATAAGAATTTAAAAAAATTATATTTAAAAATACAAAATATTTAGCTTCAGAAAAATTTTACAACAATAAATAAACAAAACAAAACAAAATTGTGAAATAAATTAAATGAGATTTTAGACAGGAGAGAGACAGAAATAAAAATAATAATAATAATAATTGCCAAGCCCTGACAAGGTCGCGGCAATCAGCATGCACGTTCCTCCAGCGCTCTGTGTAATCGTCTTAACCTTAAACAATTTCCGACAATAACATGCGACCATAAGCCAACACTATTAGAGATAATGAGACATTTATTCAAATGTGATTGCATGACTCTCCAACCTAATCTGGGTTAAATACAAACACGCATTAAAAACCCCTGTAGCCGCTTTGTTTGAACGAGACTGTGACAATAGCGACACAATGTGTTGGGTTAATTACGGCCGTCGTCCACTATTAGCAGTGACGAGGCCACATTCCACTGGTCTGTTCCAGTAACTTTCGCTCGCTGAAGTCATGAATTACAATTCATCACAGAGAGGAAGTTGCGTATCAAAAACAATTAAGACTCTATCAGACTGAGTCATAATCACCCTAATTATCTGTATTTGCATTCTGATGAAATGTGTATCTATGATAAGTCGCGACACTGTATTTATAAGCAGCATGCAAGTGCAAGACAGCGCGATAAAGAGACAAATGAAGGAATATCAAGAGGATAAAATGACCCCAAATGTCCAGAGCAGTTTTCCAGGGGCCTCGTTGACAATTACTGACAACTAAATCACAGCCTGACAACAGGAAATCCTCTTACCAGATCATTCCGTGTAACACCTCATGATTTCAGACGGCCCGGTCACTTTGTGTCATTCAGTAACTGTCAGGTTCAGACCAAGCAGCCACGGAAATTGCCAGGGGAGAAACGGGAATGGATGGAGAGAGAAAAAAAGGGATATGCTGCTCAAAGAAGAGAAACCCGATTCCATCAGAGAGAGGAGAAATAAATGGATTCTATGTAAAGGTTGCTGAGAGTGAATCAAGAGAGAGACACACACAGATAAACAGTGTGAGGGAAACAGGAAACGCCTCTCAACTCTGTGATTTAACGGTCCGGAGAGCCATCCGCGATGGCAGAAGGGGAAACAGTTGGCATTGCTTCTCATTATGGTGTCATGCTAGTGTCTCTTTTCTTTTGCCACCTGTCCAGCATACCTAATGCCACCCTGGCACTGTGCCACCTCGGTTGGCTGACATCATCAAAGTGAGCGAAGGTGGGGCGTCACCCCAGACTGGAGGTGAAGAGATGGGAAGTTGTCTACTGCCATATGCCTTTTCCCTTCCAAACCACGGGTCATTACGGGCACTTTTTTTTAATTATTAAGTTTAATTAACCTGTCTATGGGGTCGCTCTTATGGGCCAAAAGCTTGATCATGACAGAAGCTGAGGGTCTTTAGAAGTGCTAAGCATTTGTGAGATCACAGAAAAGCAGTCTGTAATCACATCGTCTCAACACCATGTCCGACAAAACTGTTGGACAGTATCAAACCACAACAGCTTCACGTGGAGACAGTACCATCTTCACCATGAGCAATTATAATGAGAGTTGAGAATGGAAAACTGATTTAGTTTTGTTGTTGTTGTATAAATACTAAAATTGAATGATTCTCATGCATCTGTACAACAATATATTACTTAGTAGTTCTGTACACCGTAACCAAAATTCTTACTGCCTTAAATGTTTAGTTAAATCTAAATATTTTTTCTAGTCATCTCAACTTATATCAATCAAACTGACTAAATATATTTACCTACTTAAAAAATAAGTTGAAACCAGATTAATTTATTAAAATAAGTTCAAATTAAAATAAGTAACATAAAAGCTTTTGCTGTGATGGCTTTTTGTCATATTGTTTTTTACAGTGTAAAGTAAATCAAATGCATGAATATGTAGACATCAAACAGTTATAAAAACAGAATTTGGCAAACGTTAAATGAATAAATCTAACCCAGGCTAATTTTGAATCCATACCGCTATATACATTTCTGGAGAGCACCAAATACGTCCCAGGAGCTACATTTTTTTGCAGTTTTTGTTGTCGAAAATCCCCCAGAGGCCGCTGTGTACACTTTTTAAGATCTCAAATTTCTCTCTGGAGTGCCTGCCCGTCTCATGTAAATGCACCAAAGGCTGCTGTCAACTGAATGACGGACCAATTGACTGACCAAAGAAAAAGAAAAGCCCTCGCGGCATCCTGATTTTTACCACATTTACAGATTTTACCACATTCTCACCCTGTTATTTACTTGTTTGTTTTATTTTTTTGCATTTTTTTTGTCTTACCTGCTTTCTGGAACAGTTCTTCGCCGTACTCGACACATCACAAGTCTGCCGACATACATAGTGAGTCACTGGCCAAGCCATCTATACGTAGGTAAATGGTCAGCTGGTAAGCGCGAGAAGGTACGGCATCAAGAAATGCAGCCATACGTACTTCTGGCTACATAATTCACAGTCTCCAGAAATGTATATTGGAGTATGTTTTCAAAATGAGCCTGTGTTGAATAAATCAAAAGCAGTGCTAGACAAAAATAGACCAAAAAAATAGACAAAAAGTTTTAGTTTTAAGTTTAAAATGATTCCTCTTAGTGAATCAAAAAACATTCACTTTAGGCTTATTCTCCAATTAATAAAGACTTTTTATTGAATGAAAAATATACACCAAAGTGTAATTTCAGACTCAAAGTTATGTCTTTTTAATGAATTCTCTATAAAGAGAAAAAAAAATAGTTTAGTCTAATTGCCAAGCAAATAATTACTCTATAAGCTATCTTTTTTTTTATTTCATTGAAAAACACTACAGATATCTTGTGAAGGAAGAGGAAGCAGGAAGCATTGTAGCTCATTGTAATGAAATGCAACCTTAGCACAGCCTTTTAATAACCTTCCCACAATCGATATGCACATTACTACTCCTGTATAATTCAATATGCATATAACCCAATACGTTTCTGCTGCTAAAAAGCCTCCTTGGCTATATTAAGAAGGATATGAAACCATATCATACATTTCGATTCTTAAATTTCACCTCCCAATGGACACGAGCAACCAAGCGCCCATGTAATTAGAAGCTTCTTTGTTTGAACTTTCTGCCATGACCTTTTTACTGGCTCGGTAAACAAATGAACAAGCATTCCCTCCCCTCCGCTATCCCCTAGCAGCAAGGCCTCGTGGGAAATGTAGTCCAAACTTGTAATACTGAAAAGCCTGTCTTCTCAGGTGTACATTTTTTTTTCATTCTCTACAATATCCTGCAAGGCGACGGTGTCCTAAATGCAATTACTGTACACAGCAGAGCGCAGCGGAGAGGGTCCGCAGGGAACGCCGGTAAACAGGATGCAGTCAGGGGGTGCGGGAGTTCTGCTGCTACCTAATTTAATTGGCGCAGCTACTCAGCTAGCCCCAGGTGACCACTACATGGAATCTTTGTAAAGAATACGTTTAAAATCACCCTAGGCTACAATGATGCATCTTTTTTTCTTAAGATCCCTTCATGCTGACGGGGCGTTTTTATTGCTTTCCCTCCATCCCAGAGAGGAACTGTCGTTGTCATGATGAGTTTATAAAGAAGATATTAAGAGCGTAAACAGTGATGGTACCGCTGAGATGAAAAATAAAGAAGAAAAATGGTTTTAAGGGGAAGAGGGAAAGCGGGACAGAAAAAGAGACTGTGTTGTTATTTCTCAAATGATCCGCATAAAATTACTGAACCTAATTCAGCACATATAGTGTTTTCTTCACTGCTTTAGCTTCAAAATATGCACATTATTCCCTCAGATTGATAAAGGATAAAAACAAAGTTGTTTAGAATATCTTTGAGTCCTTTTAACATTTGTACAAAAGCATCTAACCTTTTAGAACATGATAAATAGCTGTAATTACAAATTATTACCAAGCTTCAATAGTTGATTTAGATAGGACAGTCACAAAGGCATGGCACTAAGGCATGTTATTCCGAGATAACAACCACACCACTGAAACTAATAACACAGGTTAATAACACTTTGGGCCATATTATACACCTGGCACAATAAGGCGAAAGAAGTGTTTGGCACGATTTGTGCTATTTTCAGACCAGCGCAACCCTCATTTTTACGTTTTGCATCACGTTGTTTAAATAGCAAATCCATTTGTGCCACTTTGTGAACTCATGGGTGTTCCGGTCTATAAAGAAGGTGTATTAAGGCACATTGTTGGCGCATTGCTATTTTGAAGAACTGAAATAGACCATGCTTCTGACCAACTAAAGTCTAAAGTCCAATGCAGAGCACGTTAGTTATGTGCCTATGGGTCCAAAACGCATACACATTGTACAGCAACATACACAAATCATTACATATGAAAAAAAAATTAAGGATTAAAATGTTATAAAAATTATTATTTTCTACATTAATATAAAAACCACTACCTCCATGCCTTCATGTTGGGGCACTTTTTTCTGTTTACTCATGACAATTTGCATTTGCATAATGTTATTATTATTAGCAGTATTATTTATTATATCCATATTTATATTTGTTTTAATAAAAACAAGTTTAGATTTGTCCACCAGAGTGTATTTTTCCGTCCTTAAAATAGCAAAAGTAGATTCGGAAATCGGATGCGGATGCGATTTAGACTTTGCGCCTAGATCGTTAAGATAGAGCCCTTTGAATCATCTTTGACCATCAGTGAATACATTCACACATCCATATTTATATGCTTGTCTGTCCTTGTTCATACTGTGGATCTGTATGTTAGTGTATTCTCCATTCAACAATTTTCGTTTCTGTCAGCTTTGCATTTAATTAAAGATTTATTAAACTATTATTCCTCAGAACAATGTTTTGTGTCTACTTTTATGTTTTGTGCAGCAAGTAGCCATGCAATAAGCAGGATAAAGTACATCCAGATGATTTATCCTGCAATGAAAATCGCCTGGATGTACTTTATTCCTTACTTTTTTTTAAGTATTACCAATGTTGTTTGGTTGCAGACAACTTTTGTGCAGACAGTTTATTTTGGTTGCAGACATTACACAAATGTAAATAGCTTACAAATATGTATGATTTTGTGTGTATGTACAACAATCTGGGTGAACAAAGTCATATCATGTTTCAAGTACAAAATTTTCTTCCTAAAATAATGTTTATAAATAATTAGTGGTGAGGAATGATACTATGTAATATACAAAATAAATGTAGAATTATATATTTTTTAAAAATCTGAATCAATAAGCACTACCAAATTTGTCCTCTTGAGACACTAATATCCTTTAAACCACAGGCATCAACTTATTTCCACATCAAAAGGGACAGACTCATCTAGATCTATCAAATCATCACTCAAAACTCATTCAAGCATTAGTTAGGCACACACAAATAAGTGCAGCTATTTTACAAATAACAAAATCATTTGAAAACGGGATTCAGATCCTGGAAACCATCAGCCAGTATTCTGAAAGGGCTCATTAGCCGATTCTCTGATAGTGGAAGATCTGTTCATGTCTCATCTTAAGTCTGTGTTGGCCGTCACACAGTCGCGAGCATGCAGGAGCTCTCACTCATTGCTGGAACATTCCAATTACCTTAACAACAAACTCATCGCTCACATCACCAACTTCCTCTAATTTGAGGCATTGTCAGATTAGCGCTTGACTTCTTGCCTTCCTATTATAGCATTCGGAATTAAAAAAAAAAAGGTTTAACGCCAGCACAGGCACACCATAGACCCAGCAAACGATGTCTGATGACGTTTCAGCTCGACTAAAAAAAAAAGATTTAAAACTGTGCTTACCTGAAACGGCGAGAATATCTGATCAACCGAGCAGCACATGGAGAGAGAGAGAGAGAGAGAGAGAGAGAGAGGGAGAGAGAGAGAGAGAAAGAGAGAAAGAGAGAAAGAGAGAAAGAGAGAAAGAGAGAAAGAGAGAGAGAGAGATGGCTATTAGGCCTGAGGTACTCAATCAATCTTAATTGATTATTGCCATTAGATTTAATCTCCATTAAATCTAATTAACTGGCCATTAAAGACTTCTTCAGGTGGTCAGCATTCCTGGGATGAAAACTGTCACACAACTGCAGTGGCATTACAGTAGTACATCAATTATTTCTTGACAAGAACTAAGTCTTCGTTCAACCTCAAGGAAGAAACACTTTAAAAAGGACGACTGCTAATTATTAATGAGGGAACGCATGTTTAATTTATTCCTCTAGAGCAAGCAATATTTATTTTTTCCTTTAAAAGATTCTGCAGGTAAGGAGCATATTTTTTCCATGTTTGTTCAACTCCAGTTCATCATTTTTACGCTAAAAGAGCTTCTCTCCAAGTTTTGAGAGGAATGAGCAGGGAAATAAGTATAGTTGACCTGATGTGATTATGCAGATTGCAAATTGAATTTAATTTGCTCATTAATGGAGGTGAAGTCACTGCGTGTCTGTTTGGGTTAGGGTTAGTTTATGGTAATTAAAATTAGCTGTGTTTAAATTTTGAACCAGCTTTACTGACTCATCCGTGGTGGATTGAGGGGGTCTCATGGGGGTTTGGAGGCATGTTTCTGGACATCGTTTTAGGTATAAAGTTGAAATGACGTTTTTAATTGTTGATTTTACCTGCAGAAAATAAATATATAGCTTAAAAAATCTATATATTTTGTCTCATGAATTTCTCTCTCAAGAGAAAGTGTTTGTAGTTCCCGCTGTGTTAGTAAAGTCAGTTTAAACCATAAACAGACAAGTCCGCCAAAGAACCATCATTCAATCAAACCCTATAACTCGACAAAAAGACACTACCCGTAAAACAACTTGTCTATGCTATTTTTTCAACATTTTGGACAAACGTAGAAGACACAACTGTGACTCTGTGAACATGTCAATGTTTCTTAGGCATGAAGAGCTTCCTTCACTGAGGCCGGAAGGGCACGGTCCTGAAATTAACATTGAATGATGTAGACGTTCCAACCAGGTCACTCACACATCAATAAATAAAAGACCAAAATGTTATTTTTGATATAAATGAGCCATTTTGACGGTAGGTCAGTTACAATGGAGGGTGTACAGTGATATACATATTTCCATGAATAACACAATTATTAACCAATCAACATGCAAAGCTATAAATATGCTAAAATGAAAATTATTTAAATAACTTATGAATATACAAATATAGGATTTATCAAAGAGAAAACAATTAATAAAATTCACATTTATTCCAGCAACATGGATATATATATATATATATATATATATATATATATATATATATATATATATATATATATATATATATATATATATATATATATATATATATATATATATATATAATGAAATAAAATTAATAAAGATAAAATATTTAAAAAAATAATAACAAAAATTTAAATAAAATAAAATAAAATAAATAAATAATAAAATAAAAACTAAATAAAATAAATAAAACAAAATAAAAAATAAAACTAAATTAATTAAACAAAATAAAATAATAAAATAAAATAAATAATAAAATAAAAAACAAAATAAAATAAATAAAACAAAATAAAAAATAAAATAATAAATAAATAAAAATAAAAAATCAAATAAAATAAAATAAAACCTAAATACTAAATAAAACAGAATCTAATGTCAAACAAAGGAGAAAATAACACCCACCCACACCAGAATCCAAAATCTCAGTTTTCACTGTCTACACATCAACACCGCAACCTAAAAATCCTCACTAAGTCTGGCATGAGTTTTCAAAAAATACACGTTTGTGTGGACAGAGCCATAAAGTGGTCTTTTAGAGACAGGCGGGATGTGGCAATACCAGGACATCAGCCATCAGGGGAGCGCGAGGGCGTCAGTAATCAGGTGGATAAGGATGAAGAGAACTGGACGGCCTGAAGTTACAAACTCTGCCAAGGTTCTGTGCGACACCTGGTCCACTAACATTTGAGTCCAAAACACAGGGCCATGTGCCCTGACACAGCAATTACCACAGCCATGATTAAAAAAGAGCAACAACTCACAGACTAGTGCTTTGTGATGCATGATAAACACCCATTTCTCTCTTTTTTGAGCCTTACAACACAGAGAATCTGGCTTTAATTCACATCCGGCACTGACGCCCTCAGAGGTTCCATTCTTCTCCTCATTTCAACACAGGCTCCTTTGCAAGTGCTGAGAAAAAAAGCTTTGGCTCTCATTTTTATCTGTCTCCTTCTACATGACTGGCAATCAAAGGCGATCCCACTTATTAGAATGAGTAAAATTAGTCACGCTCGCGTTACTGAAGTAACAGCACCATCCCACAAACCCCGTTAAAAGGATGTGTGCGCCCTCACTACACATTCATAATGAAATATCCGCTTAGATCTGAGTGAATATGGATTCCGGAGGATAAGGCAGACTTCAAGAGACTGCTTCTCTCCACACACCACCGCACACACTAACACAAACACATTCACTCTCTTACTTTCTCCTGACACCGAAATGGTGATTGTTCTCTGCACATTCATCCTGATAGTGCACATTATGCTCACTAGGAATGAAGGAAATAAACAGCAAAATGCACAAGGAGGAAAACAAGAGGCAGTTTGTGTCAGCACAATGTGAAATATACCGTTAGCTACTCCAGCATGTTTTTTTTCCAAGATATTTTTGTGCTAAAAAGTTAATTGGTTGAATTAAAAATTTAATGTGAAACATTGTAATATTGTACAATTTAATAATAATAAAACAAATAACTAATTTACAGTGTAACAGATGAAAATGTCATTTATTCCTGTGATGTTAAAGCTACATTTTAAGTTTCATTGCTCCAAATTTGTGTGGCACATGCTCCTTCAGAAATCATTTAATTTAATTTTAATTTGCTGCTCAGTTATTATTGATATTCAGTTATTAAAAATGGCTTATATTATTATCAATTTTGAAAACAGCTGCAAGTGCCTGACAATATAAAAAGCCACATTAACTTTTTTCTCATTTCCTCAAATATAGCTGGCATATTTTTTCCACGTCAGTCATTATTGCTTTATTACACAAGGTACATTCTAAAACTCCAGCTAGTTCAATTTCATTGTCCCTCCTTGATCTCAGTTCTGACTAATTACAGATAAATGTGTTGATTACAGTTGAATTCTTTATTTTTTGAAAAGATGAGGCCATGCCAGCACAAAATGGCAGTGGTGTTTAAGCCTTGACTGATATTTCTTTTAACACAAACCATATAATCACACACGCTGAGAATAAAGCAAATGACCCGTCATTTCTGTGATTGGACTGCCATTTTCAGGTGCTAATTCCATTTCCTGTGAACTCTCAATGCAGCTGGCTGATCACACTGTGAAGAAACGGCTCACAAAGCCCAACAGGTGGTCTACAGAATTACAGCCCACCTAGATCAACCCCTCAGAGGCAAGTGATTAAAAAAATAACACTTACTCCATTTCTTAACCGCTGGGTCACAATGACCTCTCATTTGGTAAGCCATTGTGAACAACTATTTTCACTTTGCTACTGTACTTTCAGTATTTTAAGTACATTTGTTAAGTATTTGGTTGGTGAATGAGCTGAATCGTGTCAGTTAGTCGGTTCAGTTGTTTTCAAATTTAATTTGTGAGTTGAAAAACTGAACAAAATGTTTTAAAATAAAATCACAAATGAACAGTCATGTATTTTCTCTGATGCTGTAATGCGGTTACATAGTGTTCTTATCATTTTAACACCCTCTGCTGCATATTTTTTTTTTAATATAATGTATTTTTGTAAATTTTGAGCACACTTTTATAAATATTTTGCATTTATTCATTTTTGTTATAAACTAGACTATATTTGATCAATTTGTCTCTCAAATTGTCATTAACTATCAGTATGGATATCATGTTTTGGTAATAAAATTAAACATTTTCTTGCAAAAAAACAAGCACTATTATCTTTTAATACTTATTACTACTAAAAATCAAGCATATTTGTACTTTAACTAAAGTAAAATCAAAAGGTAAGGCTGCATACTTTTATTTTTATAGGGTTTATGCTAGAGGTGTGAACCTACACTATAGTCTGACGGTTCGGTTCGGTTACGATTATCATGCCATCGATTCGGTTCAATTCGATATCTCAGTGCATCACAGTACATTGACATTACATATTACATAGATATGCTTTCCATACACAATTTGATTTTACTTCGCAACACAATAATTCTTGTATTAAAATTTATAATTATATTTATATACTATTTGTAATACAATTTTGTCATTTAATACAAGCAGTCAGATATACAGTATGTAATGTACCTTTAATTTTACCAGCTTAATTAAAACATTCTTTTTCAATGTATCAAACAAAACTAATGTACATAAACAAACGTGAATATTATCCCGCTTGCTTTTTCAGCATTGTTGAGCAAGTTCTTAAACACCTATGACTGATCATGCGTTCAACAGAAAAAGCTGTGATTGGTCAGCGCGGCTCTAGCTCATCTAACAGTGACACAGACACTGATGTTAAACGGCCGCAGCGGCAATCACAGCTGATACATTAGAGATGACAACTAGGTGGAGAAAACTCGCTCTGCAGACATGCTCGTGGCTGGATCCACAAGAAACGTTACTGTTGTAACAGCTGAGAGAGAAGATAAAATGTTACCACACAAACACGCCAGCAGGTCAAAGGGGCCAGAGAAACAGAGAGAGTTTAGCTTTCATTTTCATTTCCTAGCTGGGTTTTAATGTTCATTTTTTCGTCAGTAAAATACTGTCCAGCAAACTCACAAGCAGTGAATTGTGCACAGTTATTTGCTTTTTAAGTTTTAATTACTCGCAGTCTCCTCCCTCGCCATAGTAAGCTACCACCATTTAACACATTTGTGATAAATAACATCAGTACATAATAAACTGTTATGATTATTACTGAACCGATACAAAATTGTCCGTGTTTGCATTGCCGTGCATCGAAGAAACAATACATTTTGACATCCCTAGTTTATGAATTTTATCTTAATTTTTCTCATTTGTCCATGACTGTTGACAGTCAGTATTGATTAAATGATGCTAACAACAAATCATAAACAGCAACTAACCTCCTTATCATCAAGCCTTTAAAAGTGACTCGGTCTCTTCCCTGCAAATGAAACCATATCAATCGCCGTTCCTTTCAACCACACAGATTTCCTTTCTCTTTCATTCCTGGCTCCCCAACACTCCTGGCAGGGCCATTTCATTGGGCTGGCAGCGGCACCAGCAGATTCTGGCTGGCATCAGACGTTTCATCAAGATCAGCAGTGATTCTGAGAGGCCGAGGCTAAACTGCCCATTTCCCACCATGAGCTGGCACTGCCGGCAATGCAAAAGGTCTCTAACAGGACGATCCGAAGCCAAATGGGGGCCGCTGGAGTCCAGGAACATTGAGCGAGACAGAGCGAGGCTCAGTCCCACTGAACACAGCACCTGCTGACCACTGCATGAGGCGCAGCGGGGCCACGGGTGACCTTTGAGGGTGGAGATCCATCACAGCTGCTGAGTGCGCAACACTCATGCATTATTTCCAAGAGAACTGTACCAATGCATCAGCATATCTCATTTAAGTATAGAAAGAAAGTATAGAAGGAAGAGTACAGAAAGAAAATCACACAAGTACAGAAAGAAAATCACACATATGCATATGGTTTAAAAGGACTCTCCATAGATATAATGTATTCTGCACTGTAAAAACTGCTTATAAGGCCTTACCCTACCTCTAAACCCAACCCTTTTAGGAAACTTGTGACAAAATACAGAGTTAAATATGATGTTTAAGCATTTTAAATTATAAGGAGACAGTGCATGTCTTTGTAAACCACCATATAGTGTACTCATACCCATGTCAGTACACGATTTTGTGTGTTTGTAAACCACATGAACAAGAACACACACACTTGCACACACAATATGATGAATTATAATCATGATAAGTATAATAGATTTGATGAAATTAATTAAATATACTAATTTGCTGCTCAAGAATCATTTCATATTATTGTCAAAAACAATTATTCAGAAAATATGGATTAAAATGAGTAAAAGTAACAAAAATGTTTAATAAATGTGGTTATTTAGAATTTTATTTTGTATCAAAGAAAACAAAACACAAAAAGCAGCAAGACCATCACCTTGTTAATAATAAGAACCAGGGGCATAGCCAGCAATTTTGGGACCTATACACAACATTTTTTAGTGGGCCCCTCTAATAACAAAGTGCTTTGCTTGCTGTCGCAGGGCCCCTAAATTGCCTGGGCCCCTTTCCCCCCCAATGGCAATGCCCCTGATAAGAACCATTAATAACAAAGCATTTTTAACTGAGAACTGTTAATAACTAATCAGCAGATGTTGCACTAAATAAAATCTGAACTATTTCAGATTCTGAGGTATCATATGAACCTGAAGACTGAAGTAAATAAGATTTACTGAAAAAAATTGGGGGTGTTATGGTTGGTGTGGGTGTTGCGGACGAAAGTGAGCGGGATGGGGTGTTGCAGACGAAAGTGAACAGCAGAGGGGGGAGGAGGGGGATCAGTAAAATGAGGTGCTGGATGAGATTTCAGAGGTGCCGAATCCGGATCCTGCGTGTCCCAACACAAATTAAGCCCAAAGTAAGATCGATATGTGTTTGGACAACAAGAAGGAATTAAGTTAATGTAATAAGTTAGAGATCATTTATTTAAGTGGATTAAACGTAAAGCGATTGTCACACAAAAAAACTCAAGAATCGTATTGCTTCAGTTCATTTTACACAAGTAGCTTGAACAAACAATAAATGTCTTTTTTCTGAATGTGGCCTAGGTGATAATTTTCTTTAACAAACATAGATAATTTTTTTATTACATACTTTTCACATGGCGACGCGGTGGCGCAGTGGGTAGCATGTTCGCCTCACAGCAAGAAGGTTGCTGGTTCGAGCCAGTTGGCGTATCTGTGTGGAGTTTGCATGTTTTCCCTGTGTTCACATGGCTTTCCTCCAGGTGCTCCAGTTTCCCTCACAAGTCCAAAGACGTGGTACAGGTGAATTGAATAAACTAAATTATCCGTAGTGTATGTTTGTGTATGAGTGTGTATGGATGTTTCCCAGTGATGGGTTGCAGCTGGAAGGGCATCCACTGCGTAAAACATGTGCTGGGTAAGTGGGCGGTTTATTCTTCTGTGGCGACCCTTAATTAATAAAGGGACTAAGCTGAAAAGAAAATGAATGAACATAATTTTCAATGTTACCACATTTAAATAATAATAATCAAAACAATTTAACAATATGATGTCAAAATACAAATTAAGTTTCATGTTATAATTGTAGGGTTACAATAAAATGCAGCTTATTCATACAGTAAATTAGGTTTTTATGTTGTAAATATGGGCGGCATGGTGGCTCAGAGGTTAGCACTGTGACCTCACAGAAAGAAGGTCACTGGTTCGAGTTCCAGCTGGACCAGATGGCGTTTCTGCATGGAGTTTACATGTTTTCCCTGTGTTCACGTGGGTTTCCCCCGGGTGCTCTGGTTTCCCCCACAGTCCAAAGACATGCGCTATGGGTGAATTGTATGAACTAAACTGGCCTTAGTGTATGAGTGTGTGTGTGAATGTGAGAGTGAATGGGTGTTTCCCAGTACTTGGTTGCAGCTGATAGGGCATCCGCTGCATAAAACATATGCTGGAATAGTTGGCGGTTCATTCTGCTGTGACTACCTCTGATAAATAAAATACTAAGCCGAAGGAAAATGAATGAATGAATGTTCTAATTATGGCATGTGTCTAATACATACACAACTTACACTTATTATAGAATACTAATATGGTTATTGATTAAATGGTTGACTACGGGAGTATGGGTTGATAATGGATAACTTAATATACTCTAAGTTGCTGAAAATTATCAAAGCGGATCATCAGTATCTTCTCTCTGAGAGCTCAATGTGGCGTCTCATTGATGCAACAGTGCATCACATGAATACAAAGATATTCAAGCTGACTGCATTCATAACCATATAAACTGCTGAGAAATAGTTTAAATACATTTTCAAGGGTTGTTCGGGAATCAAGCAAATCCGGGTTTTGAAACACCACACAAAGACGAACTGCAATTTTAGTCATTCAGAAATAAATAATGACTCTTGAAGCTGCATTGAAGAGTATTATCCAGTATGTGATAATTAGTTAATTGCAGGTTTACAATTGAATAAACATTAACAAATGTAGATTTCCATGTCTGCAGCTTTTTTTTTTTTTGCCAACTAGGGGCGTTCCAGCTGAACGACTGCTTTAAGTGTACAGTTATGTAATCACTCTAAATGACCCTGTATAACAATAATTAAGCAGCAATGTCATCGTTCACATTTCCCAAGGCTGTGAACACAGCAGCATAGCATACAACCGCACACGCTACTGAAATGAGTCACTATAATAGCACTAATTAAGCGAACATACAATAGCAAGATAACCGGAACTATCATTTCCACTTCATGGGGATGGTTTCATGGGTTTAATGACCTAGCTTTATTAGAATTCACAGATTTGTCCTTTATGGTCATGTGCTGCACGGAAGTGAGTTCAAATCTAATTTGATGGATCAGGTCACATACTAGGACATATATAATCCCATACGAAAAAAAGCATAACTAATGCATATACAGGGTTTCTGCAGGTTTCACCAAATTAACTTTTAAACTTTTTAAGGCATTTTTAAGACCATTGTGAGAGAAATTTTAGATG